>NC_143395.1:344096446-344288946 GCF_052110815.1 Crocodylus siamensis | reverse complement strand
AACATGGTCTCTCACCCCATTCTCATTAAAAAACTGGGGGACTGTGGTGTTGACACCTACAGAGTCAAATGGGTCACTAACTGGCTGGAGGGCCACAACCAGAGAGTGGCCGGTGGATGGGTCATTTTCAACCTGGAGGGATGTGGGCAGTGTGGTTCCACAGGGCTCGGTCCTCAGGCCTGCACTGTTCAACATCTTCATTGGTGACTTAGACCAGGGGGTAAAAAGCACCCTGTTCAAATCTGCTGATGACATGTGGGAGGATGTGGCCATGCTAGAAGGGAGGAATCGGCTACAATCAGACCTAGACAGAGATGTAGGAGGTCCTCAAGTTCCCTGCTGAGCCAAGGGGGCTGCTATGCCCTTTTGCTACCCTTCCTCTGAGATGGGATGGACATCCCTTGTGCTGTCAGGATTGCTCGCTTGAGGAGCAACCACTCCTCTTGGACCCCTCTTCCTGTTGAGTCATGGTCCCTTAGGACCTCAACAACGATCCTCCTTAGCTTGTCAAAATCAGCTTTCCTGAAGTTGAGGACTTCTGTATTGCTGACTGACTTTCCAGCTTTGCGATGCATGGTAAAGGTAATCAGCTCATGGTCACTATCACCCAGCTTCCCATCAATTCTTAGGTCACTGACTAGGTCATCCCCTTTGAACAGTACCATGTCCAGCAATTCTTTACCAGTAGATGCACATGGTTACTACATTGTGTAGAAATTCTCTCTGTTTAATTTATTGGTGTAACAATAGTAATAATAGGAATACCTCAGTATGTATGGACCCATAATGCCACAATATAAGTTTAAGATAAGAGACAATAGAAGAACGAAGACTGATGGGGAAGTTCCTGGAAAGAATGAAATAATGGTGCTTAATGTGACAAGCAGGGGTATCACCAGACCCCTAATTGTTGTTAAGTATTTTGTAGGATATTTTTAAGAGGAGAAAAAGAAGATGAAGAAGCTTTAAGTATGTTTACAGAAGTCCCCTCTCAAGTGTTAGGAATAGAATTGGAGAAAGCATGAAGATGCTTATTTGAAAATTTAAAAAGTGGGTGACAAACCCTGATATCCTGGGCTGATTTGGAAACACTTAATATTGAAACAGAGATGATAGTTAATTTGGGTGATGCATCATGAAGCAGTAGTATTAATAATAGGAATGAGTAGGACATATCCAGATTTCATTTATCAAGGCCAGAGAAAAGGCTGTTGCAGTAATCAAGACAAGGTGAGGATACCACCAACAAGAAATTTAGTTACAATATATGGATGACAAGAAAGACTATATTTTACACGCATTATGCAGAAAGATTTTGAATGTCTTAGACATAACCAGGTTGTGAGGTCCTAGAGAGAGATCAATGTGAAAAATGATTTCCAAGCTATTTGAGAAGCAAGATGATTACAACACAAGGTTTTGGAAAGTTTGCAGGGCTGGAAATTTACAGCAGAATTCTACTTCACCTTGTGGATGACCAAAGAGCAGCTTACAATCAACTCGGAGTTACATAACTAAAGTATAGATTAAGGATCAAGAATAAGAGTTTTATTTTATTGTCCACTGCTTCATTTTGTAAACATAAAGTATAGTTGTTATTTTTATTATCTACTCTCGGTGTGGAAGTACACTTGTTGTAGGAATTAATGGGCAGATGTATCCTTATTTTTACAATGGGGCATGTATGCACTCCAAGGATGTATCAGAAACACTCCTACACTTTAATTGGGTAACTCAGAGTTGGCTGAAAAGCTGCATTTTGGGTGCCCACTTGATGAAAATGAATACAGAAAGAATTAGCAATGTTGATCATGAGTTTATGCTCTTGACCTATTAAAGAGACAGACAAAAATATTATTTTGGACAGAATGGAAGTCTGCAACAGAGAGGCAAAGTTGTCTGTCTCACCACAGAGATTGTAGTTGAATTACTGTTTGAAGGTGTGGTTATGTAAAGGGATTTAGGAAAAGAAAGAGAAGGAGATCAGCCTGTGTAACTGTGTAGAATGTAGGAGAGGGAATCAGGAATGTCCACTGAAGAACACGTTTAAAAAGCAGTAAAAAAAAAAACAGGACAAAAATCGGCAGAATTTTTAAATTCTTAAATGAGAAGAGAGTTAAAAATGTAATTAATTCTTCTGAACTCAGTGGGACTTCTTATACATACAAAGTTAAGGGAGAGCATGAAAAGATGATACTCAGGTAATGTAAACTATCACCAATACACTGAAGGCTATTTTCATTACTTGAGTTTCTGCCCTTGAGTCTTCAAGGACTGAGGCCTCAAGTTGTAAACTATCTGTAGCAATTCATGGGCCATGTCTTTTTAATCACTTTTAACATGCTGACACCATGTTTGACAACAAAAATATCTTAATAAATCCATAGCATGCAAGTACTTGTTGTTTGTCCTATGTTGTTTTTATCAAAGCATAATATGCTGAAGCGATTGTAGAAAAAAATCTCTAATTATTGTTCACTATATAGACATAGCAAAAGAATTACCTAAGCTAAGCTGTTTCCAAAACATTTCTATGTACTTTGAATAGAAGCTCCAGTTTTAAAAATCTTTTCTGTATGTCAAAGTCCTATTAAGATATGTAGCAGTAGACTTGTTGCTCTGTGACCCACTGCTTCAATTTCTGTCACCACTTAGCTCATCTAGTAGGATTTGTTTTTTTTTTGGGTCGCATAAACTGTATCACTCCAGTACTTTGTTTAACAGGTCCTTGTGCTGTCTAATGGACTAAGAGAATTATCATTATTGTTAGGTGCACAGGAGAGTAAGCTGCACGATACACACTGTTAGTTTGATACCCTCTCTGATGACAGTTTATGGTTCACCAACTTGGTTAAACAGCACATCAGCAGCAGTGATGGGTGATCAATCTCATTCCCTATAGAATTGCTCCCAAAAGTGTCATTACTGAGAAATAAATCCAGAAGAGGCCATCAGATGGAATTATTAGCCTTTTGTTTAAGTCCAGAGCTGGAAAGAGAGAAATACTTTGACTTTTTAAGCCTTTATGATACAAATATTAAAAATCAGTGGTGAAAGTGCAAAGGTATGTGGTTCTCCCAGGAGCTGAGTATGAAATACTTGTTAGCAACAAAAAACCACCATGTCACTGGAGACTGAATCCTTAGCCCCTCATGGGATTACCCATGTAGGACCAGCTGTCTTCCACCTTGCAGAGGGCTCCCTCAATGGCTCAGTATGACACAAACGTCCATATTTCGTTGCAAGGTGAAATGTTCAAATTCAGAAGTGACGTGCAGAAAAAGCAGAGAAGTTGAAGGGTGCCATTGGAGTCAACTCCTTCAAGCTGTTTTTTTTGGCTTTTCAGAGTAATCCTGTTGGCCTGGCTCAGCAGGAAATTGACAGGTGGATCACTCTCTCCTTGACCATTAAGTATGGAATAGAGAAGATGTCCACAGTCTTAGAGAAGTCCAAGTCCAGTGTGCCAAAGAGGGCCCCATGCAGAAGCCTACTGTGGAAGCTGTCATTTCTCTTGGCAAGGGTAGCTTGTACAGGATTTACCATGCTGGGCAGACTTGCTCTGGTGTTGCTGTCAATTGGCGCTGCTTCCAAGTCATGGCGGGGCAAGCAGTGAGGACACAAGCATGATGTACTTTGACTAGCCACATATATGGTGACTTTTCAGATGGAATGTTAATGCACATCCCACCACTGTTCATGTTAGGCCCAGGGAAGGAAAATAGAGTGCCTGACCCACCAATCTCATTGCTGTCGATAGTCAGAGAAACAGGAAGCAATAGAGGGGGTCAGTCTAGCGAGATACAATTGGGGAGAGCTATCATGTGGAGAACTGGTCTTCTAGTGTGGCAAATGCATTGGCAAGAAAGGCAGCTTTCACTTCAGTCAAGAGGTATGAAGCAAACCAGACAGAGCACAGACCCAGATAGTCAGCCAGGGCTTCAGCCAAGAGCTAGGTGGACCAAGCTAAGTTAAAGAGGCTGGTCAGCTTGATGGCACAAGGAAGCAATGAGGCCTGAAGGAGGTGAGTCTCAGTGCCCCTGCTGCAAAGCCAAATTATGAACCAGGGGTTTTGAAGCCATTATGGCACAAGGACAGGCCTCCAGGCGGGTCTGGGGGCTGAGTGTTGGTCCATGTACTCAACAGAAATGTGCCATTTTGGCCCAATTTATATATGCTGAAAAGGCACAATTATAGGCCTGCTGACACTTGATCAGGAAGGAAGGGAGGAAGGAAGGAAGGAAGGGTAAGATTGTGGAAAAGAGGTTATTATTAATGCTATAAAGGAATGTTAATCATGGAAAATATTTTTATGTTACTTGATAATGTAGGTATTTTGCACTATAGGCACATGTTATTAATTCTACATATCTTTAAACACATTTCCCATAAAACATAATGCACAATCTTTAATCCTTTTAAGCTGTAACTGGAGATTGTGAAAAACCTTCAGAAATAACTTTATTTCTTCCCCCACAGATTGTCCCAATACAAAATTACCCTCTTTGTTTTTCACTTGTCAGTTCAAGACCAGATTCTGCTATACTTAAGCTGCATCTACATGAGACACGCACTGCACAGTAGCTCGCTACTATTGTGCGGTAGAGTCACATAGCACAAAGCATGACTTGATGCTACTGTGAGGCAGTAATCAGCTACTGTGCAGTCAGCATCACCTAAAAGCTGTTCGGTGATGCTACTGTTCAGTAACTCTGATTACTGCACAGCTATTTAGTAACAACTACGCAGTCCACGTCTCATGTAGGCGTGGCCTTACTCATGTGAAATAGGACATTTCTCCACTAGTTGCCCTTTTGAAATCAGTATAAATAGCTACAAAATAAGGAATCATTCAAATGAGTTTGGGTAAGAGAATTCAAACCTTAAGTTCAGAACACTCATGGGCAGGGGTTGGCTATTAACAATGGTGCCCTAAATTACATCTTATAGTAATAATTTCAGGAGGTGCTTATTGATCTGAATACCATTAGACTAATAATAAAGCTAGAAAAAAAACATTTCTTCCTACTCAGCTCAAAATACATATGACTTTGGATAGATAACAAATGAGGAATTTCATTTAAGCAATCCACCTTAGCCAATGTACCCTCTCTTAGCAATGTCAGGGATTTTTAGCAGTAATTTGAAGAACAACATCTATTGATGTTTAAATCAAAGTCTGTATGAAACCCTGCTTCCTTTGACTGAACATATTGGGAAATATGTTCGGCTGGCTCTTTGAAAAATAAAAGACAATATGCTATGAAGTAAGTAATTTATCCAATCACAGGTACACCTTAAATATCTAGGCGTACCTGAAAACTCATTAGATTCCACCATAAATTCATGGAAAACTATTTTGAAGCTCAGTGTATAGTTACACAGTATTGCAAGTAAACATGTCCTTTTTGAAGAGACTACTTTGATTAGAAGATCTTACAATATTTCTAGCAAGCACTAGCCATCAACCCCTTTTAAGCATTCTAAGACTTTAAGAGTGTGTTTATAGTTCACATAGAAGCATGTCATGTGGGCCTTGGTAGAGCATTCATGCAGAAAGAAGCTCAGAGAAATGACAGGATATTAGCATATGGCAACAGAATACTGCACATGCCAGATAGGAACTTTCTGGCTTTAAAAAAGAACTGTCTTATGGTGTTTTGTGCTCTGTACACATTTCTGGATGAAATGTGTTTTCAAACTCTCACTTGCTATCATGCAGTCAAATGACAGAAAAAACTGAGATTTTACAAAATAGTGTCTGGTTACACAGAACTGCATTTTCAGAGAAATAAAAAAAAAATTTTAGAGTCTTTCTGTCACACACACACACACACACACATATATATTTATATGTTATACACACACACACACACATATGTATGTTTGTGTGTGTGTGTATATATACATGTATATGAGACATATAAATTGTCAACTTTGAAATCTATTGTTTACCACAATTCAGATTTAATGATTTGAAAGGATAACAAACAATGGATGGAGTTTTGAAGATCACCTTACTTTATACTTATGATAAAATTTTTATTGTGACTAGAATTAGAAAAATACTGTTTAAATTGCTCAGTTTTGTGTACCTTATAACCAGGGATCCTGGTTTTCGCTGATAAAAAATTCCCCAATTTTCCGATTAAAAAACCAACTCAAAATCCACATTTTTCCATGATTAAAATAAAACACTAATAGAATGTATAGATTTATAGTTATATATAAATCTATACACACACACACACACACATAGATATAGTAGTGTTTCACTTTAATAATGAAAAAATGTAGATTTTGGGTAACTTTTTTAAATCTGAAAATTGGGATTTTTTTAATCGGAGAAAACCAGGATCCCTACTTATAACACATTAAGATATAAAAATACAAAATATCTATAGGAAGGAGTGTAAAATATTTTGAACTTGAATAACTGAATAATTATATATTTCCTTGAACATCTGAACATTTAGGCTGCCTACACAAGTGCTCAGGGGAGGACAGGACATTTTAATGAGAGTGATTTTCAGAAAATTGCTCTGATTAAAATGCTACAGCATCACATGTATTAAATCCCAGGACCCTTAAAAATGGCTGCAGGACACTTTAACTAAAGTGCCCCAGCAGCTGTTTTTAAATGTGCAGGGGCTTATACATGTGATGCTGCAGTGATGCTAGAATGTTCCAAGGAGGATTACTCCGCGCTGGTCCAGTTCTGCAGGGACCAAACCAGGAAAGCCAAGGCTGCAACTGAACTCCAACTAGCTTCAGACATCAAGGACAACAAAAAGTCCTTTTTCAGATATGTGGGGAGCCGGAGAAAAAGCAAGGGCAATGTTGGACCCCTGCTAAACCAGATGGGGCAACTGACAACTGACGCCCAGGAAAAAGCCAACCTATTAAATAGGTACTTTGCGTCAGTCTTTCATCAGTCACATGGGATGCCCATGCCTGCTATGGGACAGGGAAATCTGGGTGAGGGAGATCCCCTACCCTCCATCAATGCTGACCTCGTAAAGGAACACCTTGAGAAGCTGGATACCTTCAAGTCAGCCAGCCCTGATAATCTGCACCCCAGGGTACTGAAGGAGCTGGCGAGCGTCATAGCCCAGCCCCTGGCACGGATCTTTGAAAACTCCTGGCGCTCTGGTGTAGTGCTCGAAGACTGGAAGAAGGCCAATGTGGTGCCGATCTTCAAGAAAGGGAGGAGAGTGGATCCGGCTAACTACAGGCCCATTAGCCTGACTTCTATCCTGGGGAAGATCTTAGAAAAGTTTATTAAGGAGGCCATCCTTGAGGGACTGGTCCAGGATAACATTCTAAGGGACAGCCAGCACGGGTTTGTTGCAGGGTAGGTCTTGTTTGACCAATCTCATTTCCTTCTATGACCAGGTGACCTATCACCTGGACAAGGGAGAAGAGATTGATGTCATATATCTTGACTTCAAAAAAGCTTTTGATCTGGTATCCCATGATCACCTCTTGGCCAAACTGGCCAGTTGTGGCCTTGGCTCCACCACGATCCGCTGGCTGGGAAATTGGCTTCGTGGTTGGACCCAGAGGGTTGTGATTGATGGCAGTCACTCATCGTGGTGCCCTGTGACCAGTGGGGTCACTCAAGGCTCTGTCCTGGGACCCATACTGTTCAACATCTTCATTAACGATGTGGACATCGGAGTCAGGAGTGGACTGGCCAAGTTCGCCGATGACACCAAACTTTGGGGCAAAGCATCCATGCCAGAAGATAGGCAGGTGATCTAGGCTGACCTGGACAAGCTCAGGAAATGGGCAGACGAGAACCTCATGGTGTTTAACACCGAAAAATGCAAGGTTCTCCACCTTGGAAGGAAAAACCTGCAGCATCCTTATAGGCTTGGCAGTGCTACATTGGTTAGCACTACAGAAGAAAAAGACTTGGGGGTCATCATTGACCACAAGATGAACATGAGCCCCCAATGCGATGCTGTGGCTACTAAAGCGGCCAAAATGCTGGCGTGCATCCATAGATGCTTCTCGAGCAAATCCTGGGACGTCATTCTCCCCTTGTACTCAGCCTTGGTGAGGCCGCAGCTGGAGTACTGTGTCCAGTTTTGGGCTCCACAATTCAAAAAGGATGTGGAGAAGCTTGAGAGAGTCCAGAGGAGATCCACGTGCATGATCAGAGGTCAGGAAAACAGATCTTACAATGACAGGCTGAGAGCCACGGGACTCTTTAGCCTGGAAAGGCGCAGGCTCAGGGGTGATCTGATGGCCACCTATAAGTTTATCGGGTTGACCACCAGGATCTGGGGGAACGTCTGTTCACCAGAGTGCCCCAAGGGATGACGAGGTCAAACGGTCACAAACTCCTGCAAGACCATTTCAGGCTGGACATAAGGAAGAATTTCTTTACTGTCCGAGCCCCCAAGGTCTGGAACAGTCTGCCAGTGGAGGTGGTTCAAGCACCTACATTGAACACCTTCAAGAGCAAATTGGATGCTTATCTTGCTGGGATCCTATGACTCCAGCTGACTTCCTGCCCTTTGGGCAGGGGGCTGGACTCGATGATCTCCCGAGGTCCCTTCCAGCCCTAATGTCTATGAAATCTATGAAATCTATGAGGTGCAGACACAATTAATTGGGTCTGTTCCAATGTGTTCCAATTAGAATGTGTTGAAGCATGTGTACAGTCACCCTTAAAAACTATTTTGGCATACCTAGGACTTCTGTGACACCATATCAAACAGCTGGTTGATTTGGCATTCATAAGAATGAAATGTATCATATAACATCCTATGCCACTCAGATATAAAGTGTAGACAGGCAATTACTGTTAGTGAAATAAATCCTTTCTGACAATGAACATCAAGAAGATAAAATATTTTATAATAACTTCAGATTACTGGTCACTTAAAGAATTAACTACAGTGACAGGGCAGGTCAGCAGCAGAGCTATAAAGTTTCAGTCACCATATTTCTAGACCCATACCCTAGTCAGGGGATTACACAACCTCTGAAAAAAGAGTTAACCTCAAAACCAGTAATTAATGCCATAACTTGCCAAGAAAAGTCCCATTTTAACCGGGTTGGGGATATTTCTTCAAATTAAATGATGTCCAGATGATGTGGTTGTGGGAGAGTTGGGGCTGTCCCTCCCTCCTTTTTGGGGTCATAGAGAAAATGTACATCTAGGTTAGGGACAGAAGTTACACATAAACTGGTTTAAGTGATCAGAAACTGGATTAAACCTGTAACAGAATAAAAGCTCAGTACACAGTGCACATAAACCAGTTTCAAAATGGCTAAAACTAGTTTAACCCTCATCTGTTCTCATGAAATTGTAACCATTGTTGTTCTCATGGGGTAATTTGTTACTTCACAATTTGACATTGTTGGTCTCATGGGATAACTTGTTACCCCACCCGCATGAACAAAAAGGAACAAGTGATAACAGTATAAATGTAGCAAAAACTATTTATTAAACGTACATATTGTTCAAAAGAGCATTTAAAATGATTTGAACCCAAAATGTTATTTAACTATGAACAAAATTTAAACTTTTTTTAGAGTTTCAAAATGTGAATGAACAATTTGCTAAGTCTGGAGTTCACACTTTTTTCAAACTAACAATTACTTACAAAACATTTCCTGTTTTAACTAAATATTGGATTCCTCACAAAGCAGCCGTGATATACTGTGGTACACATAACCAAATTGCTTACAGTCTTCTCATTGTTTCCGGGTTTTGCAGTCATTTGTCCTTGGACAAAAAGCACAACATCCACTCATGCTTGCAGAAGGTTCTACTGGGGTGCATTGTGGCAATTTGTAATTTAGGGCAGTCATACCAGACTTGATGGACTTAGACAGATTACGTGTATCTGTCATTCTTCATTTTATTTGCCCATAGATCAACTGTTCGCCAAACTCCTACAAAAAATAGTGCTGTCTTCTTAAAATGTGATCTTTGCTTGAAGTTTCCATTGTGGCCTAGCCAAATGATGAGGCTGGCAATGGCAGCCACATTCAGCAGATTGAAAAATAGTATCATTGGCTACTTGTCTGCATGTGGTCATATGTCAGAAGTGAGCAAAATATGGCCCTCCAGGCCTTTCTATCTGACCTGCCGGGGCCCCTAAAAAAATTAGAAAATTAATATTTATCTGCCCCTGGCTGCCTGTCATATGGCCTTCATTGGCTTGCCAAAACTCGGTAAGGGGTCCTCCACCCAAAATAATTGCCCACCCCTGTCTTACATTATGTAGGTGATCAAGGTTATCCACCTCACCGTTGTTTTTATTGTAGTCATGGATGATGTCTGGCTTTCTTTGCTCTCCACCCACTGACAGGTCATGGCTCATGCTTGACAGCAACAGCAACAACTTTGGACTTCTTTGGAACATAGGAAACTAGGATGAGTTCCCCATCAAAAGCAAAAATAGGTGCTTCAATTTGCTTGCATTTTGTTTGGGATATCGACCTTTCTTTTCTGAATTGTACCCACATAGGTCAAGTCCTGCTGTAGCAGTCTTTCTGCCAGGTCAGTACTGGTGAAGAAATTGTCACCCACAATATTTCTTCTTGTTTTGTACCAGGGATAAACCAGTTTTTCAGTGACATGGGTCCCAAAATTACCTTGGCATGGAGCTTCTGGTTGCTTGCCTAGGTAGATGTCTCCAGACAGAAGGAATGATGTTGCTGTACCACAGCACCACCAAATTTTCAAGCCATATTTTGCAGGCTTTCTGGGAATATACTGTCTGAAGGAACAGTGACCCCTGAACACAATGAACTATTCATCAACCATCGGGTGTATTCCTGGAATATACCATTTCCTGAATGGCTCCATAAATTGCATCCAAATCTCTCTCAAGACAGCAAGCTTGTCCACAGCTCTCCTTTCCTCATGTGTCAGTTTATTGTCAAATCTCAGGTAGTTGGTGATTTAACAGAATTATTTTAAGCTCATGGTGGTGTGGAAACAAGAACACTCAGTGCATTTCTCCCACAACTCCTCCAGTGCCCTGTGACCACCATGGTATAGACCACTTAGCAGTAGGAGTCCAATGCAGGCTTTCACCTCTGTTTCATCCAGCTTTTTCCACTCCTTTCTATTTTCAGGATGGCTATCTTCCATTCTCTGAACCTTCTTTTTGCCTCTCTGTTTGTTTCTCTTATGCTAACAGTCAGGATATCTTCTGAGAGCAACAAGTAGAATGTTTCCACCACTGTGTTTTTATTACTTTTTCTTGTTGACCCAACACTTTCATAAACTATGTTCTCCAATGATGTATTAGCTGTGGCCTGTCCACCCTCTGCCATTCCTTCCTCTAAAGGTATAATCATCTGCAATGTTTTCTGGGGGTGGTAGCAGTGGTTCTGCTCCACATCTTGCTGTAGCTCTCCTTGGTCTTCCACAGAAGCCCTGGGCTGGTCCTCTTCCTTTTCCCACTGGAAATGTTGGCATCACTTCTACTTCTGCAACCAACTCCTCCTCATCTGAGCTGGATGAAGCTTCCATAGGGACATGGTCTTCTTGCTCTAAACAATCTCCCATGTCTGAAACAAAGTCAGCATCCTCACTGCCTTAGGATAAGATTTCATCAGGAGATGCGTCACTGTCATCCCCAGTTACCTGTGCAAGACAGGCTTCAGCATTAAATATGTGCTGCCTTCTCATCCCAGACTGCAGAAAAAAAATAAAAAATTGATTACTGCTGATTGCATATAAATAACAATCAAAGACAAGCCTGTTCACCTATTCTGTCACAGGAGCAATTCTGCTCTGCCTTATGGCAGTGCAAGTAGCACCCTTTTCTCCTGGGCATAGAAGCTAGAGACCAGCATCCACCCTTTGCAGGCAAGTCAAATGTGGGTGGATGCTGTTTGAAAATGTCACATGCAGGGGCTTACTGAGAGCAGGTAAAAGGGATGTCAAGCCCTTACCATTGAAAGGGACTCCATAGTATGCACTGTATTGCAGTATGATGTTATTCTATTTCTTTTACAAGGACAGCCCAGGGCTCCCACAGGGGGATTAAGGTGTCTCTTCATTAATGCAAGAAGCATGGAAAACAACCAGGAGGAGCTTGCTCTCCTGCTTGCAAGTAGTAAAATTGACCTGGTTGGCCTAGTGGAGACATGGTGGGATGAAACTTTTGACTGGGCAGTAGACATAGAGGGCTATAGCTTGTTTAGAAGAGATAGGAAGGGGAAAAAAAGGTGTGGGGGGGTTGCACTCTATGTTAGGGAACAGTATACCAGTTTTACTTTCTAAGTGGGACCAGAGGAAGGCGTAACTGAGACCCTGTGGGTCAAACTTCAAGGAGAGCGGGGGGAGAAGGATCTGGTGGTAGGGGTTTACTACAGGCCATCACATCAGGAGGAAGAGCTGGATCTGGAATTCTCCAGGCAGCTGGGGGAGGCCATGCATGCAAAGGACGTTGTGGTCATGGGTGATATGAATTACCCTGACATCAACCGGGAGGAGCAGTTGGCCAGGTCTAGCCACTCACGAAGGTTCCTGATGTGTGTACAGGACCTACACCTTGTGCAGGAGGTACTCGTCCCCACTAGGGAAAACGCCATACTGGATCTGGTGTTAGCCTCTGGGGATGACCTAGTGGGGGAGGTGCTAGCACAAGGGAGGCTAGGGGACAGTGATCATGAAATGATCCAGTTTGCTATTCAGAGAAAGGTGGGAGGGTAACTCACACAGTGCAAAAGCTTGACTTTAGGAAAGCCAACTTCGATGTGCTCAGGGCAGTAGTCAGGGAGGCACTCAAAGCCCAGGGTATAGCTAGTATGGGGGTCCAGGAAAGGTGGTCCTTCCTCAAGGAGGCTATCCTTGGGGTGCAGCAGGATGCAATTTATCTGTGCAGGAAGGTGGGAAAAGGGTCCAAGAAACCTTCTTGGCTGAGCACGGATATACAGGCTGGCCTGAGGGCAAAGAAAAAAGCGTACTGGTTGTGGAAGCAGGGGGCAAGGACAAAGGAGGAGTACATCTCCCTGACCTGAGCTTGTAGGGATTTGGTGAGGAAGGCGAAAGCTGCACTAGACCTTAGATTAGCTTCTGGGATTAAGGATAACAAAAAGTCCTTCTTCAAGTATGTAGGTAGCAAGAAGAAGTCTCAGGGTAACATTGGAACCTTACGAGGCAGGGCAGGGCAGTTGGTGACGGATGCATGACAGAAGGCAGAACTCTTCAACAAGTTCTTTGCTTCTGTGTTCCTGTCCGCTGACAATGGGGTGCTCTTGGGTGATAGTGTAGAGAGGCCTGGGAAGGATGTGAGTCCCCTGACTGTTAGTTCAGACCTAGTTAAGGACTACCTGGAGGTCTTAGATGTGTCTGAGTCAGCGGGCCCGGATGACCTTCATCCATGGGTGCTGAGGGAATTGGCTGGTGTCATTGTGGAGCCATTGGCACAGCTATTCAAGGACTCCTGGTGCTTCAGGCCAAGTCCCTGAGGACTGGAAAAGGGTCAATGTGGTCCCTATTTTCAAGAAGGGGAGGAAGGAAGAGCCTGGCAACTACAGGCCAGTCAGCCTCACTTCTATCCTGGGGAAGGTCTTTGAAAAAATTATCAAGGGCCACATTTGTGAGAGCCCTGCAGGGGAAGTGATGTTGAGGAGTAACCAGGATGGGTTCGTGCTAGGCTGATCCTGCCTGACTAACTTGGTCTCTTTCTATGACCAGATAACAAAGAACTTAGATGGGAAGGAGGAAGTCAATGTCATCTTCTTGGACTTCCAGGAGGCCTTTGACACAGTGTCCCACCCAATTCTGGTGGGCAAGCTGAGGGACTGTGGCACTGACAAATGCATGGTCACATGGGTGGCAAACTGGCTCCAGGGGCAAACCCAAAGGGTGGTGGTGGACAGGTCCATGTTGACCTGGGAGGGTGTGGGCAGTGGAGTCCCCCAGGGCTTGGTCCTTGGGCCAGTGCTATTCAACATCTTCATTAGCGACCTGGACAAGGGTGTGGAGAGCACCCTGTTTAAATTCGCTAATGACACGAAGCTGTGGGGTAAAGTGAATACACCAGCAGGCAGGGACTGCATCCAGGCAGACCTGGATAGGTTAAAGAAGTGGGCGGATCTGAACAGGATGAGGTTCAACAAGGACAAGTGCAGGGTGCTGCATCTGGGGAAGGGGAACCAGCATTATGGTTATAGGTTAGGGGCTGACCCTCTTGGCAGCACAGAGGCAGAGAGGGATCTTGGAGTCAGGATTGACTCCAGGATGAATACGAGTTGCCAATGCAACGAAGCAATAGGCAGAGCCAACCGCAGCCTGTCATACATCAACAGAGGCATCACTAACAGGTCCAGAGAGGTCTTGCTCCCCCTCTATGTGGTACTGGTAAGGCCGCAGCTGGAGTACTGTGTCCAGTTCTGGGTGCTGCACTTCAAGAAGGATGTGGAGAACCTGGAGAGGGTCCAGAGGAGGCCACTCGTATGGTTGAGGGCCTCCGTGGCCAGCTCTATGAGGAGATGCTGAGGGACCTGAATCTCTTCATTCTCCACAAGAGGAGACTGAGGGGGGATCTTGTGGCTGCCTACAACTTTATTAGGGGCCACCAGCAGGGACTCGGGGAAACTCTGTTCATCAGGGCCCCCCTTGGAGTCACCAGGAACAATGGCCACAAGCTGAGGGAGAATATCTAATAAGTTAGATATTAGGAAGAACTACTTCACAGTAAGGGTGGCCAGAGCCTGGAATAGGCTTCCCAGAGAGGTGGTGCTCTCACCTTCCCTGGAGATCTTCAAGAGGAGACTGGATAGGCACCTGGCTGGGGTCTTATCAACCCTGCCACCCCCAGTGCTCCTTCCTGCCCATGGCAGAAGGTCAGACTAGATGATCTGTCTAGGTCCCTTCTGACTCATTGATTTTATGATTTTCTGCTATCCTTTTGCTCCTTGTCCTCACTTCCAACAAATGCAGGGCAAACTAGTTTGCATGTTATGAAAGGGCCAGGTGAGGAATAGTTTTGCCATGAGAAAAGAGAGCAGAGGTGGATTTGGGTGTGACAAAAGGTTTTTTTTGGCAAAGGCCAGGGTGTTTTGATGATTGCAGCCTGTAAATGAAGTGGTTAGCAAAAGGGATTACCATATCTTCTGCAAAAGCAGAGTGGATGATAGTCATCCATTAGTTACAATGGGTACCTGAAGTGAATATGAATGAGGTGTGAATGAATGAATGTTGACCTTTCAGATGCATCCACCCAACATGGCCAAACAGATCTAGGCCTGTGATTTATACAGAAATTACATTCGGGTAACAAGTTACCCCCGTGCATTAACATAGGCTTGGGGTAAGTTGTTACCCCATATGGAAAAACACATTCATACCTGGAGTAACATGTTACCCTGGGCAGTTTTTTTCATCTACAGAGAGCAAATCTTTCATGTAAACTGGCTGTTCATTAGAGATATAGTGCACTGCAGTGCCAGTGACAATATCCTAAAAATATTTTTTTTTTTTTTAGAATTAATTAAGTTTAAGATACTGCACAAAATATGCATCTGGGGTAGGAAATTACCTCATGGGAATGTATGAAGGGTAAGATAAGCCTAGTTGAATGTTATATCAGACTTAACTGATTTGGGTCAAACCAATGAAACTTCTGTTCCACATCCTTTCCTGGTTCAAGGTAAATCACAGTCCCCCAGCATCCCAGCATGCCTTGTAGCCCTGAGCTGTGCTGTGCTGTCTGCTCCAAAGAGCAGGGGTTTCCCCACCCCTTTGCTTCCTAGCTGAAGCAGTGAGGGCTGGCTAACAAGGGGGTGAAGGAGAACAAGGGGGTGAAGGAGAACTCCCCCTCCCCCCACCAGACAAACCCCAGCTGGGGTCTGGGGCCAAAAACGGGGTTTAAACACCCCTTCCTCTGCTCAAGCTGCAACTGTTGACTACAAATCCCAAAGAAACCTGGAAGTATGATGATTAAGACAGCCTCTGCCTGCTGCAGCAGGAAGCTGGAGCTAGACGCGGAGCTGGTATTTAGGGGTGGGGGGGCTGAAAGGAGGGGAGAGAGGACCATGGGGGTCCCCTGCCAGGCCCCATCCCCTGCCCGCTCCACCCCCGCAACCCCTCCAACTCCCCCAGCCCCCGGCCCTTTAAAAAAAAAACCACTCACTAGGTGCTGCCAGGTGAGGGGCGATCCCTGCTGCACCCCACTCCCCCACACTGCATGGGTGGATCAGCCATGAGCCCCCCAACCCACCTTCACTCTCCCACCCCCCCTGTGTGGTGGCCCCGCCCACCCCAGCTCCAGCCCTTTAAGAAACCCCCCTCCCAAACCCCAGACTCTCAGTTCCTGCCCAGTGGGGGTGATCCTCCTGCCCAGCAGCAGCCAAATCTCTGAATCAGATTCATCTGAATTGATTAGGGACAGTGATTCAAATCACTGAATCAAATCACTGTCCTCCAGATCAGCGGAATCCAAATCTCAAGCGAATACTAGCTGCTTTGCACAGGCCTAAAAAGTATAATATTAAAATCACTATATTTAGAGGGAAATCATGTAAAATAGCATTTTAATACCCATCTTAAACAGATGAGACTTTTTTTAATGAGGCTTTTCTGTGAACAGTTTAATCAAAATAGTATCTTGGCAACATTGTTGAGAAAGAAAGGAAAAGAGAACATTTGAACGTGTATTTTTTTAAGACAAGTTTTGTTTCCCTGAAGACTGCACCTTATGATATATGCGAGATACTGCATTGCTCACAGAGTTGACCCTCTTCTGACAAGGTAGCAGATTATAAAGAAGAATACAGCTCAGAGTCACAAGAATAAATACAACAGCTATAGGGCAACTTCAGTAAGAAATTACAGGATGGCAAGCAATACTATGATCATGAACAGATACAAGTGATTTTTAAATGTTCATGACCTGGTGAAAAATACCTTCTCACTCTGGCACAGATGCAGCAAAGAGCATTACTTCAAAATTAGCACCAATCTTCAATGGACCATTCAGTGTCACCAAGTATTCATCAGATGTGAATTACACTCTGTACAAATTGCCTGAAGGAACAGATACAGGGTTTTTCATGTTCTAACCGTGCATTCCTATTAGTATCAAAACAGTCTGTTGGAGGATATCTTAACCCCTGAAGACATGCAGTGAACAAAAATGCTACAATACTCAACCATTATTCCAAAGCACAGCCTTTAAGAAAGAAAGATAATATACTGTAGGCTTGACTACCTATTCCCTTAGACTCCATTATAATCACCCTTATGATGAGCCACACCTCATTATAATAACAGCCAAATTGCTTGACTCCCAAGGGTAGACTTACAGTCAGGGTGGATTGTAGTTATACTCAAAATAACCAAGAATAATCAAGATGAGTCTCTCAGTTTGATAATGTCTGACGATTTTTGCATAACTAATGCTCTTCTGACAGGAAAAAATGGTTCAGATTGAGCAACAAGAATTAGTCTGGCTAATATTGATTAGCTGAAGAAAAGCAAATGATGTGCTAGAATTTCGATGAACACGGAATATAATTATGAAAATACACATTTTCTAAACAAAGTTTCTTTTTCTTTTCTTGAGTATCCCCAAAGGATTTTAAAATCTTGCATGTATAATGCATTTAGTACCCCATGGAAAAATAATGCAAGAATCATTCTGCCTACAATGTCCTTTTATTTTTTCTCAATTGCATCTACTACTTGCCACATTTAGGGCCATATCAGCAGGGATCCTGGTTTTCTCTAATGAAAAAATCCCCAATTTTCAGTTTAAAAAATCCACATTTTCCATGATTCAGATGAAATACTACTATATATCTATATATACCACTATATATCTACACTATACAAATACCACTATATAGCTGTATATTAGTGGTGTTTCACTTTAATCACAGAAAAATGTGGATTTCAGGTTACTTTTTTAAATCCAAACATTGGGGATTTTTTATATCAGAGAAAACCAGGATCACTGACCATCAGGAAAGTATCAATATGTTGAACTAAGTGGAGCTTCACCAACTGGCACCAACTGAGGATCTGGTCAACGTCTTCAGAATGCTCATAACAATAGGAATGATGATTCAAGATGATTACAGTGAAAATCACAATCATTTAACAATCTAATGGTATTTACTGGGTTTCGTTATAAGCTCAAATCTTAGACCATGTTCATCAAAAGGTATACTATGGTTCATGAACCAAAAAAGCACATTCTGGATTGCTGTTGGGGCTACTGTGTAGTTTTTCTTTGATAATATACTGAATCTATGCAGTTTCACTTGATTCAAAAAGGAAATCAATAGAAACACTTCACTTTCATCTCATTTTACCTTTATACCTTGAGTGTTGTTGGTTCTCAAGATACAGGGTGAAATCCAGACACATTTTAATGTCAAAGGAAAACTTTAGGTGACCATGGATTTTACCCTAAATATTTCTGTAGAGTATGGGAGAGTGTGAATTTCATGTGTATCAAAATGGGGAGAAATGGTAATATAAGCTACTTTAAAAAGGGTACCTCAAAATTTCACATGACTTCACTATTTGCTTAGGCACAATTGCAAGAAATGTTCAATGAACTACATGTTTTTTTTTAATTAATTTTACAGGGGGTTTAGGAAATCTATGATGAGGTCAGATGCATTGAACTAGACAATGCTTTCCTATCCTTTTTTCTTACTACTTTATTCTTTCTGTAAAGCACATAAGTAAATATAAATAGGGACACAGGATACAGAGGCGATATAAGACCATATAAGGAGACAGATATAGATATTTTATATATATAGACAGTTTATATTCTCATTCAACCACCTTTTATGGCTGGGATTTTCAAAGTGGTTCTGTATGCCTTCATATCAAACTGATTTCTAATGGTAGTTGGACAGTTTGTTCCCATTTGTAGTTTTGAGCATCTTTCCTGTATTTATCTACAACTAAAAAGTAAGCATAAACTCTTTTTCTCACTCGACTGCACAATTATTTATTGAGATGATAGCACTTGAAAGAGACTGAAAAGAGGTGAGACTACTGTAACTCAATTGCCATGAAAATGTTAAATGCAAGCTTGAATTTAAAGACATGTATATGGCAAAATTGTATGGCAGGACAAGCAGCGAAATCAATACAAGAACAAATTTGTTCTTTATTCTAACTAATTGTACTTTTATAAGATATTTGGCATATGTGACTATGTTTATTTATAAATAGCTGGAAAAACCTACTGTATTGATTCACAGCAGTGATTGATTGACATGGTTTGTGTGTAGTGTAATTACTGTATCCATGAAATGATTTAAAATGTACTGGAAGAAAATTAAACTAGTATGAGGGATATATGAGTCAAGTAAGTAGCCAGTTTAATGACAAAATATGCTAGTGCTCTCTTGGATGGTTTACTTGTTAGAAGATAAGTGTGTGGAACATCATCATTGTGTGTTCTCTGGCAAATTTGTTCTGCCCAATAGACAGATGTAATTTGGAGTACTGGTTGGAAGAACTCCACAATGGAGAAAGAAAACATTTATCTGGAAGGCTCTTTTCATTTTTTAAATGGTAGTTTCTCACTGATTTGAAATGTTCTGTATTGATTGAATTGTAGGTGGAAGGACATTTATTCCATGGATATAAGAAGTGATAATACAGGCAAAATAAAATTGGTTTGGGATAAAATTATTTTGAGGAAGGATGGTAATGAGTGTCAAGAACTGTCAAGTCTCTATGGTAGACCAGAGGGACATATTCATGAGACAAAGGAAGTAGAAGAGTACGAGTCTATAGGCTGGTAGGTTGAGAATTCCTATGAGAGAATGCAACCTGGGTTCTAGTCTTTACTCCAGTGCATGCTTAAGTATTTTATATTAAATATTCATTGGAGCAGGAACTGGAATCCAGGTCTCCTTCCTCCACCCCTCTCCCAATTCCCCACCCCTCCACCCCACACTAAAATTAATGTCTTTATCACTACTTATAGACTCATGCAGTTATTGAAAGACCCAGACTTAGGGCCAGCCTCAGCAATTTCACTATTACTTCACAACATACTTCACTTGAAACTGCTTTCTGTCCCTGCACATCCCTAGGCCTAGTTCCCAGATCTTCTCTAAACCTTGTTCCCCATCTCTACATTAAGCTTGTCTTTGTTCTTTCCTGGTTGCCTCTAGTATCTTAGATTCCCTAGCTCCTGGTCTCTGGCAAGATCTTGACCAAGACAGCAGCCTCCAGCTTGATTTCTGGCTAGTATCTATTAGCCTTACACCAGCTCCGCAACTTGCTCTCGTCTTCATGTCCTTCACTGACATGGACTCTGGCTCTACCCACTCTAACAGGTCACTTATACCTTGGTCCTAAAAGAGACTGAACTGGATATGTAAGGAGGTTTCTTCCCATGCAAGTAAGAGCTTCACTGAGCTACACTGTAGCTTCACTGATTTAACTAGGATTTATCCAAGTGACACACACTTATTGTAAATATGCAAAGCCTGTTGTAAAAATGCTGTTTTCTCTTTTTAGGGGTTAGGTAAAGAAACCCCAAACTTCTCAAGATAACTTTCAGATGGATACATTAGGCACATCCCCATGAGTGAGAATGTGCCAGCACATATTTCATAGCATCATAGAAGTAGGGTTGGAAGGGACCATATAGATCTTCAAGTCTGACCCCCCACCTGGGCAGGAGAAAAACTGGACTCAAATGAGTCCACCCAGGTAGGTATCAAACCTCTTCTTAAAGACCCGCAGGATAGGAGCCAGCACCATTTCCCTTGGAAGTTGGTTTGAGCTCCTAGCCGCCCTAACTGTGAAGTAGTTCTTGCAGATGTCTAATCTAAACCTACTCTCCAACAACTTGTGGCTGTTATTCCTTGTTATGCCAGGGGGCGCTAGGGGAAACAGTGTCTCCCCTAAACCCTTCTGGTCCCCCCTAGTGAGTTTATAGACAGTCACCAGGTCCTCCCTCAGCCTTCTCTTGTGAAGGCTGAACAAGTTTAGGTCCTGCAGCCTTTCACTGTAGGGTCTGCCCTGTTGTCCCCGGATCATGCGGGTGGCCCTCCTCTGGACCCTTTCAATGTTGTCCACATCCCTCCTGAAATGGGGCACACAGAACTGGACACAGTACTCCAGCTGTGGCCTGAACAGCATTGCATAGAGGGGGAGGATCAACTCCTTGGCCCTACCTGAGATGCACCTGTGGATGCACGGCAAGGTCCGGTTAGCCCTGCCAACCGTGACCTCACATTGTCGGCCCATGTTCATCTCGGAGTCAATAATGACTCCAAGATCCCTTTCTGCCTCCGTGCTCTCAAGAAGGGAGTTTCCCATTCTATAAGTGTGCTGCTGGTTTTTACTGCCTAAGTGCAGCACCCTGCACTTGTCAGTATTGAAACGCATCCTGTTTATGTCAGCCCACTCCTGTAACCTATCCAGGTCTTGTTGCAGTCTTTCCCTCCCTACTAGCGTGCTCACCTCACCCCAAATTTTGGCATCATCAGTGAATTTAAACAGGGAAGAAGCTCTTCTCATCCAGAATGGCTGACCTACTTGACAGGGCTTTAAACTAGGATCACTGGGGGGGATGGGCAGTCAACTAATAGCTCAAGCCCAAATCACATCAACCATAGTATTAACAGGTTAGACAGCCCAAGGGAACCTACTCCAACAACACTACAAGGAAAGGTCACATCCCAGTGCTCAGAGAAGCCCAGGGCTTCCCATGGCAGGGTCAACTGCCTGTACAAATATGCCAGGAGTTTGGGAAACAAGCAAGAGGACCTGGCTCTTCTCTTGAGTGACAAAGATTATAATCGCATAGGAATAATGACTGGTCCATAGGTATAGGCAGCTATATCTTGTACAGGAGAGACTGTGTTGGGAAGAGGGGTGGAGGTGTAGCTGTCTACATGAAGAAGCAGTACACTTCCCTTCAAACCAAATTTAGCAACCAAGGAGGGCATCTTGAGACCCCCGGGTTAAGATATGGGAAAAGAATGGGGAAGGGGATATAACTGTAGGATTCTACTAGAGACCTCCCAACCAAGAGGAAAAGCTCTATCTTGAATTCAATAGGGAAGTGGATGAGGCTGCATGCTTCTGATGCATGGTCATCATATGTGACTTCAACCTCTCTGACACCTTGTGGGAAGACCACATGGCCAAATCTGACCAGTCGCATAGATTTCTCACTTGCGTTGACGGACTCTACTGAATGCAAGAGGTCTAAGGGCTGACTAGGGAAGAAGCACTGCTGGATCTGGTTCTGGCAAAGGGGATGATCTGGTGAGTAATCTGAGGATCGAGGGGAAGCTTGGTGACAGGGACCATGAACTGATCACTTTCTCTGTCCAACGCAGGGTGGGAAAATCTCTCAGTAAAACAGAAATCCTCAACTTTGGGAAGCCTGACTTTCACAAACTCAGGAGACTGCTTAATCAGGCACTAAGAGATCATGGCCTCTCAGAAAGGGGAGTCCACAAGGAATGGTTATTTTTTAAGGACGTAATCCTCAAAGCACAAGGAAAGTCCATTCCATCCATCAGGAAAGGCAGTCAGCAGGCTGGGAAAACCCCTTGGCTCAATAGGGAACTGACTTAAAAAAAAATCCAATTTTCATTTGTAACCTGGGCGGTACTCCAAGAGGTACCCCCTCTCCAATTGAAGGGATCAGAGCAGGTGCACAAGCACTGTGGGATGTGTAGAAACCCTCCTCCCCCTACAGAGCAAAGCCAGATCACTAATGGGGACTTAACCATTTTAATGAAAGAACAGTAGTGGGAACATAACAGGTATAAACCAGGGGGTATAGGGGACACTACAATGCCCTGAGGGGGCAGGATTCAATAAAGGATAGACACTTACAATCATAGACATAGTCATCCAGTTGACAAAAGACACGGTTAATAAACAGCAGAACAAACAATGCTGGTTGGCGAAATATAAAAGACAAAAAATACAAAATGTCAAATAACAAGAAATATAGGGCCTGGGTACCTGGAGCGGGGGAGGGGGGAAAACACAATAAGCCCTTTCCACTGCAACAAGAATTTCTCCTTATCACTTCACTCACCTGAAGTCATCCTACAGGGGACTTAAACACAGATTTCCTATGTGGTAGGCAGAAATTACCACACATCCACCAGTGCTGGTACTGCTCCAAGCTGCTAGGGATCTTGAGCTTCCAGGAGCCCCTGCCTCACATCAGACTTCCTGGCCTCTTATCAGAGGAGCTGGAAGCAGAGCTGGGAACCTCTCAGGTCACTGCTCAGATCCTTGCTGGAACTGGGGAACCTTTCCTGCTGGGCACAGCTTCTCATAGGGGATCCTGGAGACCAGTGGGGAGCCTCTTCTGCCGGCCACATGCCACGCTGCTGAGGGTCCCACTGCTGCCTGCAGGTCCCACTCCTTCAGGTTCTTCTGGGGCAACTGCTCCCGCCCACTGGCCAAGCTTTTGTCAGCTCTTTGAAACTCCTTCCTTATGGTGCCTCACTGGTTTCCCCTGAGTCAGCTGTGCTGCCCTTTTTATCCCCCTCCAGGTGACCCAAGGGGCCAATCAGAGGACATAGAGGTGAGTCTCTGGGGCCTGATTGGCGCGGAAAGGGAATCCCAAGCCCTCCAATCATCTTTTACCCTTTCAAAACCCCTGGGCTAAATCACTACCAGCTAACCCATCACACATTGTTTTTTAAAAAAAGGAACACAAAATCCACCTTTGTCCATGATTAAAATGAAACACTACTATCTCTCTATATTACTGGTGTTTCATTTTAATCATGAACAAATATGATTTTTGGGTTCCTTTTTTTTAAAACTGAAAACTGGGATTTTTTTAAAAAATCAGAGAAAACCAGGATCCCTGATCATCATGCAGGAGGACTACACAGCACTACCCAAACCTGTGAAGAGCAGACTAGAAGAGCCAAGGCAGAAACCAGATTCATGCTAGCTACAGGAATCAATGACAACAAAAAGTCATTCTTCAGATATGTGAGAAGGCAGAGAAAAAATGGAGACAACATTGGACCCCTGCTAAATCAAAGGGGGCAGCTGTCATCTGATGCTCAGGAAAAGCCAATGTTCTAAATGATTATGTTGCATTGGTCTTCCACCTGCCCAAGGGAATTACCCTGTCAGACACAATGCAAAACATCCAGGGTGCAGGAAATGGGCTCACAGTTGATATAGATCAAATAAGGGAACACCTTGACAGGCCTGAATGGAATGCACACGAGAATCCTGAAGGAACTTGCAGACATCATAGCATGCCCTATGGCAAAGATATTTGAGAACTCATGGCACTCAAAGGAGGTACCAGAAGACTGGAAAAGAGCCAATGTGGCCCCAATCTTTAAGAAAGGAAGGAAGAAAGACCTAGAGAATTACAAACCAATCAGTCTGACATCTATCCGTGGAAAGATCTTGGAGAAACATATCACAGGTTTCATCAGCAGCAGGCTAATGGAAGGCAACTTTCTGAGTATCAGCAAACATGGCTTCATTGCTGGAAGGTCTCACCTGACCAACCCGGTCTCCTTCTATGACCAGGTGAAGTATTGCATGGAAAAGAGAGATGAGGTTGATGTCATATATCTGGGATCCAAGAAAGCCTTTGACTAGTCTCCCATAATATCCTCATGGGTAAGCTGGGGAATGGCGGCCTCGACCATCTCACAGTCTGATGGCTTGGGAGCTGGCTCCGGGGTCAGAGCCAAAGAGTAATAGTTGACAGGAGCAAATCAACATGATGCAAGGTGACCAGTGGTGTCCCTCAGGGCTCAGTATTCAGGCCAGTACTCTTTAACATCTTCCTTAATTATCTGGACTTGAGCATCAGATGCAGACTGGTGAAATTTGTGGATGACACTAAACTATGGGAGAAGGTGGTCACACTGAAGGACAGGTTGGAGATAAGGCTGGCCTGGACAGGCTTGCAAGGTGGGCAGACCAAAACCTGATGGCATTCAACATAGAGAAGAGCAGAGTGCTCTACCTTGGGGGGAAAAACCAGCATCATACTTATAGTGTTAGGCAGTGCTACACTCAATAGCACCACAACCACTTGGGGGTCTTAACTGACCACAAGATGAAAATGAGCCACTAATGCAATGCCATAGCTGGCAGCAAACTAAACTCTGGCATGTATCTCATGCAAAGCCAGAGATGTCATTCTCCAACTTTACTCAGTCTTAGTGAGGCCAGAGCTGAAGTACTGTATCCAGCTTTGGACCCCCCACTTCAGGAGGGATGTGGATAAGCTTGAGTCCAAAGGAGAGCCACCCACATAATCGAAGTCCAAGAGAGCAAGCCTTATGAGGAGAGGCTAAAGGACATGGGCCTCTTCAGCATGGAGAAGAGAAAGCTCGAGGGGACTTGGTGGCAGCCTATATATAAGGGATGTGCACCAAGATCTGGGAGAACAGTTGTTCACCAGGACTCCCCAAGGGATAACAAGGTCTAATGACCACAAACTTCTGTTAGGGTGATTTAGACTGGACATAAAGAAAAAACTTCTTTACAGTCTGAGTGTCCTGGATCTGGAACAATATCCTCCCAGAGGTGGCCCAAGTACCTACTCTGGATTCATTCAAAATGTTATCTTGCTGGAATCATTTGACCCCAGCATACATCCTGCCTTTGGCAGGGGGGCTAGATTTGATGATTTCATGAGGTTCCTTCCAGTCCCTAATGTCTATGAAATCTATGCAATCTACTAAATCTATGTGATATACCTTGGCTTTAGGAAGGTTTTTTTATAGGTTTCCCACAATGTTCTTACAAGCAAGCTAAGGAAGTATGAATTGGATGAATGGACTGTTAAGTAGAGCAAAAACTACCTGAATCATTAGCAGAGATCCTGGTCTTCTGTGTTTAAAAAATCCCCAATTTTTGGATTAAAAAAGTAACCCCAAATCCACATTTTTCCATAATTAAAATGAAACACCTCCCCCTGGTTTGGGCCTGACCCCACCCCATCCCAACACCCTCCCTCCGGTTTGGGTCTGACCCAACTCCAACCTCTCTCCCTGCATTTGGATCCAACCCCACTCCCTTCTCCAGTTTGTGTCCAACACTGCCCCACCACCCTCCCCTGTTGTTTGCATATGACCCTGCCTCCCCTGTTTGGGTCTGACCCTGCCCTACTCCCCTCCCCCTCAGCTCAGGTCCAACCCTGCCTTCCCACCCCCCCGGTTTGGGTCTGACCCCAGTCCCCCGCTTCCTGGTTTGGGTACAAACCCACTCCTCCCCTCCCATGAAGTTCGGGTTCGCCTCCACCCCCTCCCCCAGTTCATGTCCAACCCTGCTTCCCCCTCCCACCAAGTTTGGTTCTGACCTCGCCCACCCCTCTTGATTTGACCCCACCCTCTTGAGTCTGACCCCACTCCACACTCCATCCTCTCATTCAGGACTGACCCCTCCCCACCCCCTGGTCCAGGTCCAACTGCACTTCCCCCTCCCTGCTTCAGGTTTGACCCTGCCCCACCCACCTGCCTCCAGTTCAGGTCCAACCCCACCCCCACCTCCCAGTTCATGTCTGACCCCATCCCCCCTTTGGGTCTGACCCATCCCCATTCAGGTCCAAACCCCGACCCCCCCTCGTCCACCTCCCTTTGGGTCCAGAGGACTATGACAGATGAGCTCCTTCTTTTCCTCAGCTGACCCTGCCACTTTTAAAGAGCTCTACCCACTTTCTTTTTTCTTTTTGCCTCTGTGGACATGAGGCAGAGGAAGTCGCTGCACCAGAGGTTTGAGGTGGAGGAGGGGGCCGATAGTGGGGTTCCAATTTTAACACAGCTGGTTCTGCCTCTTGTAGAGTGCTCTTCCCATTTTTTTTAAGTGCGGGACCCAGGGTGCTTGTCCCGATTTGCACCCCCCTCAGAGATAGCCCTACCAATTATATTCCTACTTCCTTAGGGCCTCATGTAAAATTTTTGATGTCAATGGCAACCTCCCCAATGACTTCGCTGCATATTGGATTAGGTCTTTGTAAAGCAGGAGACTTCTGTGTTCAGTTCTAACCTTAACATTTTTTCCTTCACTACATTTTTGCCGTAGGACTTTCTTTATGAAAGTGAAACCTGGAGTCAAGGAATGGTGATAGGAGAACTGCCTGATCTAAAATTAAATTAGTTAGAACTCTGTCCTTTGAACTCAGTGGTTTTGGATGAGAGTGTTCACCAGTTAAAAGGTAGCTCCATAATTCAAGTTGCATTTTTATATGATTAAAGGGAAGACTGCAGATCAAATGCTGTTGTGTTTGTATTCTAGGAATCACTTCTTCACTAATTCTACTCTAATTCTGCTTGAATATTATCTTAATGTTTCATGTTCCAGTTCTTAGGTTCTGACCATGCATACTGGCTTCTAAATCATAGGCTTCTAACTCTTTTATGTGCCCTGAAAGTGGAAACAGTCACTGAGTAGACTTGTTTACAGCAGCAGTAAGAAGTGTTCTACATTTTTGCTCTGACGAAACACAGTTACTCATTAAGCCTATTGATGCACATGCCTATAATGTGTCCCTGATGCCCTGGGGGAGGGCCATTCTCAAGCATTCCATGCTCCTTGACTATCACTTACATTCACACCTGGCAACATAGTGATGAAACTATTCCAGTAGTGACCCACCAAGCCACTCTCAAGCTAAACACAGATATTTTGGGTATGTCCTGAGAAGCGCATGTTAAATGGAACTGTGTGCCATGCTGCAAATTTTTAGTGCAGTGCCAAAATGTTATCAGGATGTCCCAATATTAAAATAAAGACCACTGTAAAAAACAGCACAGCACACATACAGTAGCATGCATCTTCAGAAACAAAGCCTGACTGTCTAAAGCCATGCTCTGGCTGCTGACCAAGCTCTGTGCAGCCAGATAAGTGCTGCTGCTGCCCCAGGAGGCTCCCAGGACTCCAGGTAAGGCTGCAGGGGACAACACAGGTGCTAGCTCCAACCTCCGCTACTCCATCCAGGACAATTTGGCATGCACTGGTGACTGCGTGCAGGGGCATGCCTTGGAACACAAAGCAGAAACACAAATATGTGCCTCTGCTCTTTGTGTCATGGAAAATGCATGCCCTTGCATGTGGGGACATGCTTTTTGAGAGCAACTGTGGAGGGCACCTTCAAAATATCTTTTCTGCTGCATTTCTAGGTTTGGTTATGCAAGTGGGAGCAGGTGACTGGGCCTGCCCAAAAGCACTCCCTTCTTGGGACCATGATGTAGAAATGCCCCCGGACCCTAAAAAATTAGCCTAACATTTGTTTGGACTAGTATTTGAAATGAAAGTTCTAGACATCATCTTCAAAACTAGTTCAATTTTTGCTTTCAAAAGTCCTGGGGGATACAGTAGAATTCTTTTTTGTTAGTTCAGGTTGTGCTTAGCTATAATGAAATGTGTGTATATTACAGATGGAAAAGATAAAAGTCAAAAGGTATATCTCACTTCTTACTGCACTCTATTTTATCCACTCTGCAGTTTTATGGTGTAATCAACAGTATTCACACTGAGCAATGTGAACATTCAGAAGACAGAAGGCCAGGGTTATGGAAGAAAAGCTAAAAAGAAATAGACTAATAAAATGGAACAAAGTGGAATGTTTTATTCAAGTTGCTTCTCTGTTTCTCTCTCTCTCTCTCTCTCTCTTGTTTTATTGTTTTGGTTTTCGCCATTTTCCTTGTTTTGCATGCAAGTTTCAGATGAAACTGACTGAGTTTCTAGAATACATTTTTACATTTTGGAAAGTTCAACTCAAATGTTATAGAGCCACCTGAAGTCAAAATTTCCCAATTATCTGTCCCTGATGGAACCATCTGAATTTTTTTTGTAGAATCTGTATGTGCCAGTCTTACCCAACTGAGCTCCAATGTTAATAAATCTTACTTCTGATTGGTGGAGCACCACCCCTTTCCTGAAGGGAGGCGTAGTGGAGCTCCCTGACCTAATTGCAGCCTGCAGCATGGCAGGTCCACTGGGCTCAGGGGAAGAGCCCCTGAAGTATATAAAAGGAGAGTGTGCTCGGCATGCAGGGCAGATGTGGCAAGGGACTCAAGTCGAGTGGAGCCAAGAGAAGCTGGGGAGAGCTGCCCCAGCAGGCAATAGCCCTAGACTCCTGAATACACTGCTGGTGGAGCCACCGCTGGATCCCAGCCCTTTGATCAGGGAGAGCCTTCTGGGGCCTCCACATGGTGCACAGCCCAGTGCACGTGGCCAACCCTGGGTGCTGCAGGAGGCAGCTCAGGTCCAATGATACTTGGTGCACATAGCGGTGCACAGGGCCACTAGACCCTGGGAACCACACATGGTGGCTTGGGCCTGTTACCCTCAGTGTGCAGCCAAGAACCCTGGTGTACGCAGTGGTGCAACCCCCTCCCTGGCATGAGGCCAGACACCCAGAAGGCATTAATGAGGTGTGATGGAGGACCAGTGGTCCAGGTTTTGGGACCTGCATGAGGTGGCCCGAGCCCGAACAGAAGGCAGAAGGCAAGGCCTGGGTGTTGAGACCCACACAAGGTGGCCCAAGCAACAATGGAGGAAAGATGGCAGGGCCCCAGGTGGCCCTGACAAGGCACCTGTGGCTCCAGAAACCCCTCCCAGCCTGCTCCCTGGGATCCATGAGTATCCATGGAAGGGTCCCCCTCCCGGGGGGGGGCTGAAAGGGGAATCTGGCAGGATCAGGGACCAGGCGGACCCATCTAGGGTTGAGGAGGTACTGGGAACCTCCTTCTCTTGGGGGGATACTAGGGTTGCCACCCTAGGGGAAAAGTAAATAGTCTCGGCCATGAGGATGCCTTAAGCGGGGGAAAAGACTTGCGCCTCCCATGTTGTAAATAGTTGTATTTATAGATAGATAGATATGTTCTCATTATTTTTGTAGGTTATGTCAACAATTTGAGGTTTGTGTTATTGTTCTTGTTTGAAAATATCGGTGGATACCTGTGTATATTTGCTTAGCTATATTTACCTGTGGTTATTGTATATATTTATCTATGTTTTTATAACTCTATAAATATTTATATTAGTTGTATATCAATAGATAGTTCTTTTTTAAGGATTTTGGTAAACAGTGATAAATTTGTATATAGTGAAGTGGTTTGTCCCAGCTTAGCTCTGTAGAGAAAAGAGAGATCTGCTCTTTAGTGGCAGACCCCTCTCACAGCACTTTTGCCAGACCACCCCATCCCTTCCACTTGCAGACAGAGCACACCCCTGGCTGTACCTGGGTATTTACGTATGTAAATAACCTGATTTTCCAAAATGACAGAACTAAGGGGTAGTTGCAAGTGATTTAAAAATCAGAAAATATATAATTTCTTAAACACAGTTTGAAGTGGCCAATTTGTACCAAACTTCAGGATCTAGGACTTTAAACCAAGAGAGTGACTGAATAAAGAACTATGACAAAGTTGTGGTGATACTGTTATGCACACAAGTATGATAAAAGCTTTATAGAACACAGGACAAAAAAAAATCCTCTCTCAATAGATACACAACCTTCCAGAGCCTGAACCTGATGAAGTCATCGTGCTCAGCATGCGTGCCAGGAATTAGCAGACGTCACTGAATGAAGATGCAGCCATCCCACAATTTCTCTAGAATTTTCTCCTCATTTTTCTTACTATCTTGGCATCATATATATAATATATAATACGGTTGGAAGGGACCTCAGGAGGTCATCCAGTCAAAACCTCTGTTGAAGGCAGGGTCATCTCCAACTAGGTCATCCCAGCTAAAGCTTTTCCTAGCTGGGTCTTAAAAACCTCCACGAATCAAAAAACCACCACCTCTCTGGGTAACCTGTTCCAGTGTTACTACCCTCCTAGTAGGAAAATTCTTCCTAATATCTAACCTAAAGTTCCCTTTTTGCAACTTGAGGCCATTGCTCTATCATCTGCCACCACTGAGAACAGTCTAGTTCCATCCTCTTTTGAACCTTGCTTCAGGTAGTTGAAGGCTGCTATTAAAGCCCCTCGCAGTCTCCTCTTCTCTAGACTAAACAAGCCTTCAGTCTTTCCTTATAAGTCATGTCTTCCAGACCTCTCACTACTTTCATTGCCCTCCACTGAACTATCTCCAATTTGTCCATATCCTTTCTGTAGTGGGGGGCCCAAAACTGAATACAGTATTACAGATTACAGATTAATTACAGATGTGGCTTCAGTGCTGAATAGAGGGGAATAATTACTTCCCTTGACCTGCTGGCAACACACCTAGCAATGCAGCCCAGTCTTTGCAACAAGGCCACACTGTTGGCTCATATTCAGCTTATTGCCCACTGTAACCCCCAGGTCCTTTTCTGCAGAGCTGCTGCTCAGCCAGTCAGCCCCCAGCCTGTACTGATGTGTGGGATTGTTCCCTCATATGTGCAGGACTTTGTGTTTGTCCTTGTTGAACATCAGGAGATTTCTTTTGGCCCAGTCTTCCAATTTGTCTAGGACTCTCTGAATCCTAGCCCTACCGTTCAGTATATCTACTACTCCCTCCCTCCCCCCCATCTTGGTGTAATCTGTAAACTTTCTGAGGGTGCACTCTATGCCATCTTCCAGGTCATTGATGATGACATTGAACAAAACCAGTCCCAGGACCAACTCCTGGGGCACTCCACTTGATACCAGCTGCCAACTAGACATAGAACTATTCATTATTACCCTCTGAGCCCAAAGCTCCAGCCTGTTTTCTATCCAGCTTACCATCCAATCATCCAGCCTGTACTTCCTTAGCTTGCCTGTGAGAATGCTATGGGAGACCATATCAAAAGTCTTGCTAAAATCAAGGTATATCACATCCACTGGTCTCCTTGCATCCATAGAGCCAGTCACTTCATCATAGAAGGCAATCAGGTTGGTCAGGCATGACTTGCCCTTGGTGAATCCATGCTAGCTATTCCTAATCACCTTCTTCTTCTCCATGAAAGAGAAAAAAATAGATGCCTTGAGGATCTGCTCTATGATATTTCCAGGGACTAAAGTGAGGCTGAATGGTCTATAGTCCCCTGGATCCTCCTTTTTCCATTTCTTAAATACTGGCATTATGTTTGCCCTTTTCCAGTCATCCAGAACCTCTCCTGATCACCATGAGTTTTCAAAAATGATGGCTAATGGCTCTGCAATCTCATCAGCCAACTCTGTCAGCACCATCAAGTGCATCCTGTTCAGCCCCATAGACTTGTATATGTTCATCTTTTCTAAATAGTCCATAACCTTCACCACTGTTGACTGCTCACCTCCTCCCCAAACTGTGTTGTCTGGTGCAGTAATCCGGGAGCTGACCTTACCTGTGTTGACTGAGGTGAAGAAGGCATTGAGTACTTTGGCTTTTCTGCGTCCTTTGTCACAAAGTTGCCTCCTCCATTTAGTAAGGGACCCACCGTTTAGTAAGGGACCCTGATCCTCCTCATGCTACCAACATACTTCTAGAAACTCTTGTTGTTACCCTTCACATCCCTTGCTAGCTGCAACTCCAATTGCACTTTGGCCTTCCTGGTTTCATTCCTGCATGCCCAAGCAATATTCTTTTAATCCTCCCTATTTATTTGTCCAAGTTTCCACTTATTATAAGCTTCCTTTTTATGACTTAGTTTACTGAAGAGTTCCCGGCTAAGCCAACTACTCTCAGTAAGGCTTCCTTAAAGTATAGCCAGCTCTCCAGGACTGTTCTCTCCCTCAGACTGTTTTCCAGGCAATCCTGCTGGTGAGTTCCCTGAGCCAGTCGAAGTCTGGTTTTCTGAAGTTCAGGGTCCTTACTCTGCTGCTCTCCTTCATTGCTTTCCTCAGGATCATGAACTCAATCATCTCATGTTTGCTGCTGTCCAAGTTGCCATCTGTTAGTGTATTCATCACCAATTCTTCCCTGTTTGTGAGCAGCAGGTCAAGATGAGCATGGCCCCTAATTGGCCACTCCAGCACTTGCACCAAGAAGTTATCCCCAACATGCTCCAAAAACTCTCTACCATGCTGAGTTATTTTAATGATTGCCTGAAGTGTTCATTCATGTCAGGGCTTGTTATTTACTTGCCAATATGGACATGACATTACATGACTGCATTACAAATAGAGAAAAACACATTCTCTTCCAAAGTTTAAGTATTACCCTATTATCTGTGAATAGAAATGAGCACTGGTACTAGATGGCCAACTGCTTACAGGCGATACTATAAATGTTATGGACAACATTTATTTTTTGGACTGGAGAAAGATAAAATGCATCAGAAATACTCTACTGACTGAATATGTCATTCATATTGTCAGCCCTTCATATTTATTCTTATAATTCATAGCCTGATTATGTGCAAGGTCAATGAATCAAATGGATAAATATTTTCTAGCGACTTTCCAAATGATGGATTTAATCGATAATGTACCCAGAGTTAATCTTTAAGCGTTGCTGTTAATAAACAAACCTTCTTGATAACATAAGGTTAAAGAGAGAGCAATGTTTATACATTCAAGACAAGATAAATAACGAAAGATCCTACCCATTGTCCCCTAAAGACTCTACAATGAGCAGCAGAAAACAGTGTCTCATCCTTACCTTGCAATGTAAATCAGGAATAATACCTTCTAATTCAATGGCACGTTATTCAGAGCCTATGGAATGGGGACACACATAAATTCATTACAGTTATATGAATGCGATATAGTGGCATGAGTTCAGATCCTCAAGCCTGCTCATGCTCCCTTCTTTCATGTATATAATCTCATCTCGTCCATGTATTCAGCTATGACACATCTTTTAGACAGAACATGGTATTGATGGATTTTTTAATATAAAGACTATTTGAACTTGAGGCATATTTAAAATAGAAAATTAGCATTGAGTGTGACACCTACAATGGTATTTAAGTGTCTAACACTCAATTTCATTGGAAGTTATTCATGTACGGTTATGCACCTTTGAAGATCATAACCAAAGTGACTAATTGCATGCCCTACAGGATGTATAGCATTATTTTTCCATTGATGGCAATCCAGTGACCCCACAAGTGCTGCTGTCACTACAATTTTAAAAGAACAATAACATAAAATTAATCTGAATGACCCATTTTGCTGCAATATGCAACACAAAACATCCTAACTTCCAAATAGCCAATTTAGCTGAGGAAAAAAAGTAGTGCTTAGCTATGGGTTGTTTAGATGTTTTGATTTTTGAAATATTGAATTAAAGTGTCAAAATTTTGGAAAAAAGGGGTAATTTTGTTTTAAATCATAACATTTTGTAGATGTTCTTCAGCCAAATCTATATATAGTTGTCCTGAAATATTCAAAGAAAATGAAATAGAACAGATGCTGGTTTTCCTCATCCATATTGTTGTGGTTTCTTCTATTTGCATAGCAAAAATAATATGAAGAAAGCACAACACAGAGCTGAGTCCCTGAGAGAGATTCTACCAAATCCACACACTGTTGTGCTGGCTGCTCTTTGGAAGTTTCTAATACATCAAACCCAGTGAACATCAATAGAAAACTTACAAGTTTAAGTGACATTATTTTATTCATACACACTCATACACATGCCCATACACACACATATATTATGAAACTTGACTTTAGTTACTCTAGTGACCACTAGCTAAACAGGTTAGTCCCATGATAGTGGACATCTCTTACTAAAGGTGTTAAAAGTTGTAATGAAGCTCCAAGACAGAAACGGTCAGCTCAAAAGGCAGAGTGAGTACAACATATTGGCAGTGACTTTTTAAAAGGTCTTGTGGTATGAACAAACATCTTACACCTTCAGTTATATAATTGTAGTAGCTATCCAAAAAGTGCCACTTCCTCAGGATATGTTCAGGTTACTTTAAGCTGCATGATCCTGGATTGGGCGTGGTTTGTGCACATGTTCACTAGTACTGGGAACCATGGTGAGAAACCAGAATAAGTCAGTCAGGGGAGGGGCAGGTGGGACAAGTGGGAATGGGATGAGAGAGGGGTAGTGTGTCTCAAGGGAGGGTCAATGGTACCGGGGGGGGTTGGGGCATTTGGTGTGATCGGTGGAGGCTGGGAGGTCTGCAGGGGGGGTTGTGCGTCCAGGGTTGGAGAGTTTTTGGGGTGGCTAACAATAGCCCATTCAGGGTGGAGGAGTAGGAAAAGCACAGCCCCAGGGTTGTTATGAGTGGCTGGGCTTTTCCAACCCTGGAGCCATGCTTATAATGACTTTTGGTAGAGCAGGTTAACTCATTCCCAATCTAACTTAATTCATCTCAGGTTCAAATATGCCTCAAGTTCAAATAGTCTTCATATTAAAAAATCCATCAATACCACGTCCTGTCTAAAAGATGTGTCATATTACATTCATATAACTGTAATAAATTAGTGTATATCCCCATTCCATAGGCTCTCAGAAATGTGCCATTGAATTGGAAGGTATCATTCCTGATTTACATTTACATTGCAAGGTAGATTGTCAGTTGGATTGAACTGTAACATCTGCACATAGCATTAGATACATAACAGGATCCTTTGACACCTGTATAGGAACTAACTATCTCTTGCATCACTTTTATGTACAATCAAGAAGAGTTTAAGGCCCCGTGTGTCTAGTGTATTCATTCAGGAAAAGACTTAAAGAGGCATAAATATAATTACAGCAGAATCTATGGAGTGAACAAAAGAGCCTGTATCCATCTCTGAGACCTCTCTGCTGTTCTGCATCAGATCCACAGCAAAGCCCAGTAATGGAAATGACAAGAGCTGCCCAGAAGCTAACAATAAATATCAAATAGGGGACTGAATGAAGGAGCAGCTCTGCTGGGAGGACATATTATTTATGAGAGGAGGATGAGGAACAGAAGGGAGCAGAGAAACCTTGGAGATCAATTTATTTTCTTTCAATCCTCTCCACTCTTTCAAATAATGAGTTGGCTTAGGCTCCCCATCCCTAACACCTTATCTTAAATCTTGTGTCCACTCCTGAGTAGCTTCTCTCCCAGACCTGTTTGCAATCTCAGTATGGAGATAAGCAGCGTAGTGAGCCCAAACGTGTTCCTCATTGCACCCCTGGAGTCACTGAACCACTAAATCTGCTGTTTAAATTGACACAGTAATGCCAGAATATAGAGTACCTGAATAGGCCACAAGGCAGAGGTGAGTTGAATATGACCCATTTCCTTCACGTTTCTCTACCAGCTACAGCAAAAAGACTTATCTCCTCTAGCAGACAGCTAGTAGCTCCCTGGAAAAGTGCAGGGACTCAGAGCATTATACCGCAACAGGAAAAATAATAGTTCTAAGTACGTAAACCACTGAGTATGGTGCAGAAAGCTGGCGGCATAACTAGCTGTAACGTAAGAATACAGAGGTGGCCAGTATTACATGGAGTTGCTCTAATAGTGTGTGAAAGTAATTGGTATTAACAAAGGGAGATTGGGAGAAGAGTGAAACTGTATTAACTGTGGGGAAGAAGAGGAACAGACATTAATAACTGAGGGTGCAGATGGCATGAACTGTGCATGTGCATGCATAGCACCATCATGAATTGCAGTATGTGGGACTTCCACATTTAAGGACATTTAAGAATTTAAGAACAGCATGAACAGGGATAACCTGGAGAATGTCCCCTTCCCATTTCAGCTTCCAGGTAACCAAACTGTGGAACAAGTGTAGCTTGTTGCATGGCAAAATATAACCAGCATTTACCATTGTTAATGGTAAAACCCATTCTAATAGCATTGTCTGCCTATGTGAATTAGATAAACCACCTTTGTAATCTGTGACAAGATTAATAAAAGGGTTATTTTATTTACATAGTAAAAACCCACCCTTAAATAAAAGTTTTCTACTTAAGGTCACAACAGTCTGCCATGATGAGACAAGCACTGAAATTTATTCATTCAATATTGGGATCCTGAACATTTCTGTGGTTTGTATCACACACTGGAAAGTTTAAAGGTTAAGCATACATTGTTGTAAACCACTAGCACTAAGTACATGCTCTGCTCTGTAGCAATCCATTGAGGATGTGACCCTGAGATTGCCTCCAAGCTGCAGGTTCTGGCTCTTTATCTTAAAGTGTACAGTCTCAGGCTTTTTACCACTGGAGGTTCCCTGTTCGGTCCTGAAGTGGGTCCCACTTAAAGATCAGCTGTCATTTTGGTCAACATATCAAGGATTATTGCACAAGTCAATTGTCTTGACAATTTCAGAACAAAATGAACAGTTGTCTTTAGAAAATTATTTGTTTATTGCAAAACCTATTTGCAAATCACAGGACAAAAATTTACCCAGGCTTAAATGGTTTTCCCTTTCATAATTTTGAGAAAAAATCAGGGAAGCAGAATGTTCCACACATTACCAGTGCCTTCATTGCTTCTGAATGTCTTTCTGCTCACCAGAAAATGTGCAAGCAAGCAACATAACCATTCTTGAATAAAGCATATGTAAATAATAATTACAGTTCCCAGTTGAATACTGACTACAGCTGCCACTCACTAATGCCTCTGAAGTCTATCAATATATAGTGCCTAAATTTTCCTTCATCTCTCTTGTTAAACAAAAAGACTGAAACATACTTTTAACCAATTTGCCATTTGAATTGTCACAAATTGAAAGTTAAAGATGTAACCAAGCCTACTCGCCTACCTACTTGAAGGCCCTTTTTAATTTTTGGTCTGCTAAGGTATTTGAGCATGTTAGTTGCTCATATAGCATGCTTAACTTAACACCTTTATTTAATTATAGTAAAAATACCAATGATGATGGAGTCTTATGCTTATGATGAAAAGGTAGCTGACCCAGAGATGCTGGAACCAGTATTCCTGATGAGTGGAAGATAGCAATGGCTTGGTTTCTATAATTTTGTTATTCAGAAAATATCTGTTGGCTACTTATAAGGATTAAAATTGTAGTTTAACACGATTCTTAACTTTAAGTATGAGTAACTTTTTTGACTAAGTGCTTAAAATTAGGCACAAGCTTAAGTATTTACCTGGATAGGAAGTTGCTGAATAAGGTTTTTCCCACTTTCTTACATTGATCATAATTGGAATCCTAAAGATAATGCTGATTATCTTTCTTAGGAAAATACTTCCACCTGAAACTGAGGGAAAGCTAAATTCAGGCTTTGCTTTCAGGCTCTGCTCTTTGAGGCTCATTCTATTCTTGATAATAGAGAAAAACTCATTTATCCTGGAAATGAGATAATAGGTCTTTTTGTGCTTCAGGGTGTATTAGAACCACCCCTCTTTTAAGTTGGGGAGAAAGGCAGTATTATTCTACTGACAGACCTGGCCAGTTTTTATTTACAACTTTGTCACTACTGCATTTTTATCTTGCAATGTTATGTTACTTTTTCAAATTGGGTTAGTTAGATAATAAAATTGGATTTGTTGGATAGTGTTTGTGGCAAAAGACCAACTGTGTAACTACAAAATCCCTTCCATCCTGCTGTCAAAGCCACGATAAAGGCTACATTGTAGCACTCCTTGTCAACATAAGGAGAAGGAGCTTTGGAGGACAGCGCTTTATTTATCCCAGGCCTGGTACACTGGTATATCTGATGGGTGTTAAAGCCATGGCTCATCCAGCTTCAACTAATAAGTTGCAATAAACCATTATGCACTAAGACTATATCTTACGTTCATAGCAAATCTCTCTGTCACTCACCAAAACAACACCAAATATAGTAGTGAATCTGTTGCCAAACATGTATCAGATTTCAGAATGAATTTAATACCAGGCTTTTAAAAGTTGAAAGATGCAGCCACTCTGCATTCAGGTCAGTTTAAATGTTAGTGTGACCGGTGCATCAAAACTAACCCTAAATTTAAGACTGGGAATAATTAAGCAGTGTCAAGAACTTAAATAGAGACTAAGCACTGGAAGCAGAATAAAATAACTATTCAGAGAGAGTTTCTTACAGGACTAACTATGCAAATAAATAATAAAACAAAAAATGTAATTACAGGGCGAAACATGTAAGGATAAGTTTGCACATTTCCAAAATAGATGCAGGCAACATTGGCATGATTCCAAAAACCAGAAAATATTTATTATTTAGTTTTGTCTTCCCCTTTTATAATTAATTCACAATTAGACAAGTTGTAATTATAATTCAGATACTGGCAAACTGCATTCGATGGTGTTAACCATTGATAGATTTGTAAACAAAAGCAGCTGGACTGGAATTTCTTCAAGGAAATATTTACATGCCAACAGTTTATCAAACTGAAAGTCTGCAGATAAATCTACACATGGGTATTATGTTAATGATGAAAGCAACGATGATTCATATTCTTAGTTTTAGCGGCTTTGTACTGCCACAGCTGTAAGAGAATAAAACCTGGAAGGAAAAAGGATAAGGAGTCAAGGTTTTCTTTCCCCAGTATTCTTTCAAAGTTAGCTCCTTTGTTACATTACATTGGAAATAATTATTAACAATAGGGCCACTATCCAAGTGTCTTTTACCTCTATGGGGCAGATTCTTGAAGATAAAAAGGCAACAAAAGATACAGTTAATTTTTTTTTTAAATCTATGTGGCTAACACTGATTGAAATAGTAATAGTAGAAATATGTGTCTAGGTGTTTAGGTGCTTATAAAAATCAAACTTGGCATTTTTTGAAAACTAAATATTTTTTTAAAATCTGCTCCTAGATTGCCATTTCATGTCCAGAAGATAACAGTAGCAGGCCATGGCTTCACATGTGCTTTACTGTGGAGTAGACTAATTGGCTGTGGAGTAAAGCATCATTGTTTACACATGCAATGGTATTAGGCTGCAGTAAACTAATTAATGTTGCAGTTAAGATATTACTGTCAGGGCAAGAGATTTGGCCACTGAACCACAACAGCAGGGTAACAACAATGATAATAGTAATAATAAACCGAAGGATAAATGGGGATGTAAACTGGTGTAAATAATGGATGTAGACTGTTCTATAGGTGCCTACACTAATGAATTAGAATTCCTAAGTATAAAGCTTCTTGTTCCAGAGGACTTAAATGTGATCAGGTTAGGTGCTTAAGATTCATAGATTCATGAAGTCATAGAATGTAAGGGGCTGGAAGGGACGTTGCAAGATTATCTGGTGCAGCCTCCTGCACAACTGAGGTCAGGTGACTGTCCAGTCTCCTCTTGAAGATGTCCAGGGTAGGTGATTGCACCACCTCTACAGGGAGTTTATTCTACAGTCTGGACACCCTGACTGTGAAAATTTTTTTCCTAGTGTTAAGCCTGAAATGGTGTTCCAGGAGTTTCTCGCCATTACTCTTGGTTTTTCCCAAGGTTGCCCTGGTGAACAGTTGTTCACCGAGCACCTGACATATTCTCGTGATGTAGCGGTAAGCTGTTACCAAGCCCCCTCTCAGCCTTCTCTTTTTTAGGCTGAAGAGGCCCAAGTTCCTTAGCCTTTCCTCATATGGCTTGCCTTGCAAGTCTGTGGTCATATGGGTGGCTCTTCTCTGGACTCTTCCACATCACTCAAGTCCTTGCAAAACAGTTGATGAAAAAAGGTGGAGGTTCCTTCTCTTTCTTGCTGTTTTTTTGTGACCCAAATTTAAGGGTCACATGATGGAGTATGACAAAATAGAAGCATTCATGGATTTTTAAGGACTTAAACAAGATAAAACACAATTTCACATAGGCATCTAAATCCACTTAGATACCAAGTAGGAGGAATAAAATCTGGTCCCAAGGCACAATATACAGAGAAAGGGTAGAAGGAGATGTCTATTTCATCTAGTGGAAGACTAAAGTTCAGCTTGAAACTAACACCAGGCAACCCAACTAAAGGAACAATTCTATTCCCCTCTTGGGCTACATAAATGCTCTCATTATAGGAATAGGGTGATACCTGCATGTCTCTGGGCAACATCTACTTCTACCTGACATGCTGAAAAGCTGGCTCTGTGCCTCATGCACCTCCCTGTGCCTCATGACCCCCATAGTAACCTCATAGCAATGGTTACCTCAGAGAGGCACTTGCCTCAGTAAGTGTGTCTGTGCCAAATAAGGTAATGACATGAGGGCCAAAAAGCCGAACATGATTGGCTAAACCATGTCACTCCCTGTATAAAGGCCTCCTCCCATCGAGGCTCTGGGAGAAGCTTTGAGAACTGACATGGACAACTAACTGTTAAGTTGTATGCACTGGCCTGATCAACTGTTGCTCTTTCCGCTCACCACTGTCTCCCACCACTGCTCCCCCTTGGCGTAAAATCCCACCCTGCTATCGACTGTTTCAGCTTGCAAGCCGTTGTAACCATTACACTGTGTTGTCAAGTTCAAATACAACCTGTGTCTCCATCAATCAAGCAATCTAAGTCAATAAATTCATTCTCTGTTCTCGTTCTGGACTCGAGGGGAACGCCTCCAGACCTCAGGTTGGGGAGGACTGGGTTGGAGAGCTTCTGGAGGGGCTGGACATGCAAGTTAGCAGGTCCAGATGCTCTCCACCCCAGGGTGTTGAGGGAGCTAGCTGGGGTTATTGCAGAGTCCTTGGCACAGCTTTACGAGTGCTCGTGGTGCTCGGGGCAAGTGCCAGATGACTGGAAGATAGCTAACGTGGTCCCCGTCTTCAAAAAAGGGAAGAGAGAGGACCCAGGCAATTATGGGTCTGTCAGTCTTACCTCTATCCTTGGGAAACTCTTTGAGAAGATCCTCAAGGAGCACATCTGTGATGAGCCGGCTTCAGGGATGATGCTCAAGGGCAACCAGCACGGTTTCATTAGGGGCAGGTCATAGTTTCATAGTTTCATAGTAGCTAGAGTCGGAAGGGACCTAGGTAGATCATCTAGTCCGACCCCCTGCCTTAGCAGGAAAGAGCACCGGGGTCAGATGACCCCGGCAAGGTGCTCATCTAACTTCCTTTTAAAAATCCCCAGGCTAGGAGCCTGCACCACTTCCCCTGGAAGCTGGTTCCAGGCCCTAGCCACCCTGACTGTGAAGTAGCGCCTCCTAATATCTAATCTAAACTTACCCTCCGCCAGTTTGTGACCGTTATTCCTGGTCACTCCTGGCAGCGCACGGGGGAACAGGGACTCCCCCAATACCTGCTGATCCCCCCTGACCAGTTTGTAGCAGGCCACAAGGTCCCCCCTTAGCCTTCTCTTGTGGAGGCTAAACAGGTTCAGGTCCCGTAGCCTATCCTCATAAGGCCTGCCCTGCTGACCCCTGATCATACGAGTGGCCCTCCTCTGAACTCTTTCCATATCGTCCACGTCCCTCTTGAAGTGTGGCGCCCAGAACTGGACGCAGTACTCCAGCTGCGGCCTGACCAGTGCCGCATAGAGGGGGAGGATCACCTCCCTGGACCTGCTCGAGATGCATCTGTGGATGCATGACAGGGTACGGTTGGCCTTCTTGACTGCCTCCCCACACTGCCGGCCCATGTTCATCGTGGAGTCAATGACGACTCCAAGATCCTTTTCCGTCTCCGTGCTGGCAAGAGGAGAGTTCCCCAACCTGTAAGTGTGGTGCCGGTTCTTCCTCCCCATGTGCAACACCTTGCACTTATCAGTGTTAAACCCCATCTTATTCTCATCCGCCCACCGTTGCAACCTGTCAAGGTCAGCTTGTAGCCTATTGCACCCTTCTAGTGCACCCACATCCCCCCACATCTTAGTGTCATCAGCAAACTTGAACAGGGTGCTTTCTACCCCCTCATCCAAGTCACTGATGAAGATGTTGAACAGTGCAGGCCCGAGGACCGAGCCCTGCGGAACCCCACTGCCCACATCCTTCCAGGTCGAGAAGAACCCATCCACTACCACCCTCTGGGTGCGGCCCTCCAACCAGTTGGCGACCCATTTGACCGTGTGGGCATCGACACCACAGTCTCCCAGCTTTTTGATGAGGACAGGGTGAGAGACCGTGTCGAAAGCCTTCCGGAAGTCCAAAAAGACTACATCCACAGCAACCCCTGCGTCTAATGATTTGGTGACCTGATCGTAAAAGGCCACCAGGTTGGTCTGACAAGACCTGCCACTGATAAACCCATGTTGGTTGCCCCTGAGCATGCATTCCCCCGCAAGGCCCTCCTGGATGTGTGCCAGGATAATTTTTTCAAAGAGCTTACCCGGGATTGAGGTCAGACTAACTGGCCTGTAATTTCCTGGGTCCTCTTTTTTTCCCTTTTTGAAGATAGGGACCACATTGGCCCTCTTCCAGTCCTCCGGCACCTCGCCAGAGCACCACGAGTGCTCATAGAGCCGTGCCAGGGGTCCTGCAATGACCTCAGCCAGTTCCTGTAGAACCCTAGGGTGAAGATCGTCCGGACCAGCGGACTTGAACACGTCCAGCTTCTCCAGAAGTACCCTAACTAACTCCTCGCTAACCCTTGGCCCAGGCGTGTCTCTCCCGGGGCCCGAGGGGGGCCCAGCAGGGAGGTGGCTGAACTGGTCCCTACTTAGGAAGACAGAGGCAAAGAAATCGTTAAATATGTTAGCTTTGTCATCTGGCGTGATGACTAAGTTGCCCATCGTGTCCTGCAGGGGCCCCACATTACCCGGGACCCTCTTTTTACCCCCTATGTATTTGAAGAAGGACTTCTTATTGTCCTTAATCCGGGAAGCTAGTCCTATCTCCAACTCTGCCTTGGCCCTCCTGACTGCCCCCCTACATCCTCGGGCGACTATAACATAGTCCTTCTTGGCGATGACCCCATCTCTCCATTGGGTATATGCCTCCCTTTTAGCAAGGAGACATTCCCGGATGCTCTTAGTGAGCCATGGGGGTTTATGTGCCCTCCTGCTCCCTTTGACCCTTGTTGGGATTACCTCCCTTTGGGCATGGAGGATCGTCTCCTTAAGGAGCAACCACTCACCTTCGACATCTGATTCCCTTCCCCTCTGGGTCCTCAGCGCTTCCCCAACTATCCTCCTTAGCTTGTTGAAGTCAGCCCTCCTAAAGTCTAGGGCTGTTGCCTTGCTGCAGCCCTTTGCCACCTTACGCTGGATGGTGAATTCCAGCAAGCGATGATCACTGTCTCCCAGGTGGCCCATCACCCGCAGCCCCCTCACCAGGTCATCACCCGTGGCCAGCACTAGGTCCAACAAGGCGTCTCCCCTGGTGGGACTGTGCACCTCCTGGGTTAGATGGAGGTCCTGCAGTCTGGCTAAGAACCGACGTGAGCGATCAGACTTGGCTGACTGCTCCTCCCAGCAGATGTCTGGGAAGTTCAGGTCCCCCATGATGACCACATCCTTAGCCCTCACTGCCTCTGTAAGCTGACCTAAGAATTCCAGGTCGAGCTCTTCTCCCTGGTTGGGAGGTCTATAGTAGACTCCCACCGTTAAGTCTCTCTCCCCTGGACTGCCTTTTACTCTAACCCAGAGCACCTCAGAGTGCCCCCCCTCTACCCCCATGCTAATTAACGAGGAAGTATATTCCTCCTTGATGTAGAGTGCTACTCCTCCACCTTTCCTTCCTATCCTGTCCTTCCTGTATAGCCTATAGCCCTTGACACTCACCGCCCAGTCATGCGATGAGTCCCACCACGTTTCTGTGATCCCTACTATGTCAGGGCTGGTGACAGCTAGGAGGAGGGCGAGTTCCTCCTGCTTCTTCCCCATACTTCGAGCATTCGTGTAGAGGCATTTGAGGCCTTCAGCGGTTGTGCCCACTGACCCCCTAGTCTCAGCAATGCCCCGTCCCCCAATGCTTACCTGTTTCTCCGTTTTGACCATTGGTCTGGGCTCGCTGGCTGTTGCTGGGCCTGGTATCTCATCGTCTCCTCCGCCCTCATCTTCCCCCTCCCCCGACGAGCCTAGTTTAAAGCCCGCCGAAGGAGGTTCACCAACCTGGAAGAGAACACACGCTTACCTTTAGGGGAAAGGTGGAGCCCATCCCATCCCAGCATGTCTCTCATCACGATGTGCCGGTCATGGCTGAGGAAGCCAAAGCCCGCCTCGAAGCACCATTCCTGTAGCCTCCAGTTGGTCTCCGCAATGCACATCTCGTGACGTCTGCCGCGTCCGCTCACTGGCAGGATGGAAGAGAAGACCGCCTGTGCGCCCATCTCCCTCAGCACGCCTCCCAGAGCATGGTAGTCCTCCATCAGGCGATCAGGGGCTCTCCTGGCCGCATCGTTAGTACCCACATGGACAAGGACCATGGGGTAATAATCGGAGGGCTGGATGATGGACTGGAGCATCCCCTTCACATCCTGAATCTTCGCTCCGGGCAGGCAGTATACCTCACGTGCTGAGGGATCCTGGCGACAGATGGGGCCCTCCGTACCTCTCAGGATGGAGTCACCAATCACGATGACACGACGCTTCCTCCTCTTAGGCCTCTTGACTCCCGCCGCCCGCACAGGACATTGTGTGCACAAAGTCTCCTCCCTGGAATCTTCCACTGCTCCCTCCTCCTCCAGGGCTGCCAGGACCTCATATCTGTTCTCCAGATGGACAGGAGGAACTGGTGCCGCAACATGGTTAATAGCTCTGGCGCAATCAGACCAACCTGATTGCCTTTTATGATCAGGTCACACAACCAATGGAAGCAGGTGTTGCTGTGGACGTAGTCTTTCTAGACTTCAGCAAGGCCTTTGACACTGTCTCCCATCTCATCCTCATTAAAAAACTAGGCGACTGTGGCATTGATGCCTACACAGTCAGATGGATTGCGGATTGGCTCAAGAGTTGTACTCAGAGGGGGGTAGTGGATGGGTCATATTCGACTTGGGGAGAACTGGGCAGCGGAGTCCCCCAGGGCTCGGTCCTGGGGCCTGCGCTGTTCAATTTCTTCATCAGCGATTTAGATGATGGGGTGAAAAGCAACCTGTTTAAATTCGCTGATGATGCCAAAATTTGGGGTGAGGTTAGCATGCTAGTAGGGAGGGAAAGACTGCAACAAGACCTGGATAGGTTACAGGAGTGGGCTGACACAAACAGGATGCGTTTCAATACTGACAAGTGCAGGGTCCTGCACTTAGGCAGTAGAAACCAGCAGCACACTTATAGAATGGGAAACTCCCTTCTTGAGAGCACGGAGGCAGAAAGGGATCTTGGAGTCATTATTGACTCCGAGATGAACATGGGCCGACAATGTGAGGTCACGGTTGGCAGGGCTAACCGGACCTTGTTGTGCATCCACAGGTGCATCTCAAGTAGAGCCAGGGAGGTGATCCTCCCCCTCTATGCAATGCTGTTCAGGCCACAGCTGGAGTACTGCATCCAGTTTTGTGTGCCCCATTTCAGGAGGGATGTGGACAACATTGAAAGGGTCCAGAGGAGGGCCACCCAAATGATCCGGGGACTACAGGGCAGACCCTACATTGAAAGACTGTGGGACCTAAACTTGTTCAGCCTTCACAAGAGAAGGCTGAGGGGGGACCTGGTGACTGTCTATAAACTCACTAGAGGGGACCAGAAGGGTTTAGGGGAGACACTGTTTCCCATAGCGCCCCCTGGCATAACAAGGAACAATGGACACAAATTATTAGAGAGTAGGTTTAGATTAGACATCCGCAAGAACTGCTTCACAGTTAGGGCGGCTAGGAGCTGGAACCAACTTCCTAGGGAAGTGGTGCTGGCTCCTGCCCTGGGGATCTTTAAGAAGAGGCTTGATGACTACCTGGCTGGACTCATTTGAGTCCAGTCTTTTCTCCTGCCCAGGCAGGGGGTCGGACTTGAAGATCTACAAGGTCCCTTCTGACCCTACTTCTATAATTCTATGATTCAAACCATTACGCGTACGTGCTTCCTTCACCTCATACGTCCAGATCCAAACAAACCTGAGATAGCTCAGCTCCTGAAAGACTCAACACTACCATGGGTGATACCTGCATATCTACTTCTATCATGGGGTCACTTATGTGCTCAGAGGGGATAATAGAATTTCTCTTACACAACAGATGGATAATTAGGCATCTGTAAGGGATGCTTGAGAGAGCCTGGAAGTAGTGAAAGGAAACATTAAAAGTATCCCTGCCCTTTGGGGAGGTTAGATGTGTAATACATACTAAAAATTACTTATCTCCATTAACAACACTTAGTCTCATTTCTAAGGAGAGGCACATGGTGGCGGTGCCTACCTTTTGCCAAATAGCACAGTATGCATATTCCTAATAATGGCAGACCTGACTTCTAAGCTTTCTTTAGTCTCACCACTGGGACATAGAATAGTCTAGGGGCATGTGTAGACAACATGTAGAGTTCCTGAAAATTTTAACTTTTAATTTTTTTTTTGGTGCAGTGCATTTTTGTTTGGATGACACAGCATTTGTGTTCACACAAATGGCGTTTTCGAGAGAGTTAAGCCTTGTGTGTCATTCCCCGTATACTTCAGTAAGGGGAGTCAAATACCAATTTACCCTCTATAATGTCTTTCCTAATGTATTACAGCAGGAAGCACATGTAAACCACCTGGGCTACCCAGTCCCCGGCCCCAGACTCTCACTGGGCAGTCCTGATCATAAGGGTGGCTCTTCTCTGGACTCTTCCACATCACTCAAGTCCCTGCAAAACAGTTAATGAAAAAAGATGGAGGTTTCTTCTCTTTCTTGCTGCATTTTTGTGATCCAAATTTAAGGGTCACATGATGGAGTATAACGAAGTAGAAGCATTCATGGATTTTTCAGGACTTAAACAGGATAATCGAGCAAGCAATAGACATCCAGCACATGTATAGGTGCCCTTAATGCCTGTCTGCCTGTTAAAAGGCAGTCAGGACTCATAGTAGATATAATATCTTTTATTAGACCAACAGGATTTGTGCAAAAAAATTCTTTAATTTTTGGGCACAAATACCCTTCATCAGGCATTGTAGAAAAGATTGTAAAAGTTGTCTTGGGTAAAAATGAAAGTTCATATTTCATAGGATTTCACAGAGGAGTAAATAGATGGAAATCTCCTCTGGGCAGTGAGTTCACAGCTGGTATGGAGCCTCTTACCTCCTGTGAGGATCTGTGTGATGATAATGCAAATTACCTCGAAACAAAGGCAGGAGCAGGGTTTCAGGTGGTCACAGTTGCTTTCTGCTTGGGAAAATATGAAGATTTCATTTGAAAAATTTGGTATCTTCTATGCGTCAGGTATCCAGGTTGTAGCCATATTGGTCTAGAGGAAAAGGCAATCAGGACTCATAGTAGACATTATATATTCTATTAGACCAACAAGATTTTTGCAAAAGAATTTTTCTATCTGCCTGTTATGTTTTTCCTAAGTGTGTGTATTCTAATATATTCACCTGTGTGTTTCCAATCTCCTAAAATTGGCCTGTGACCCTAACCCCCCGCCCACCCTCCCCTCAGTACCCTACACACAAATCTCGAGCATTCCTCATTGGCTGCTGGGTGGTTTCCAGGGTGTGCTACAGTACACCTGGCTGGGAGACACTGGAACTTAACCCTCCCCTTTCCCAAAGGAGTCATGCTCCCTATTGCTTGCTTTAGCACTTTGTACGTATTTACTTTAGAAGAGCACTAGTTAAAAACAGAAATAATCTGGGAATGGGGACTGGCACCCAGAATTCCACCTCTTACCAATACTTTTGGGTGATGAAGACAGGCTCTTGTCTTCCTCTCCTTCTGACCCTATGGTTGTTGCAATGCTATAAGCTCAGCTTCAGTAAAAAAGTGTGGAAGACTAAACCTATCCCAGAGCTCGCTGGTTCATACACTGTACTGGATGAAAGATTAAATCCACTCCAAATAAGGAGGATTTATAACTCAGGTCTTTTACTCCTGGGGGAATACTCTAATTACTATCAGGTTATGAGACAAATGGTTGGTTGATGAGTTGATGTGAGTTCCCTATTGGTTCTATATATTTATAGGCAGAGGCCTGTCTGCAGATTTAGGCAGAGTTACATTCTTCCCAGCAACTAATTTGAACAATTACCCAAAATCCACATTTTTCCATGATTGAACTTTCAAAGCCACCCCATTTGCTCCAATATCTGGGCTAGGCTTTGAATTTGGGTTTTAAGTAGGAACCTAGTTAGAGGCCTGCTGCCCAAGCCCCAAAGTGTTATTTAAACAGTTTAGGTGGGAGTTAGGTGCTGTGATATGCTCAAGTCCATTACCTGAATTGCTTCTGAGCAAATGCAAAAACTCTGCAGTAGATGCTCAGGGAACTTTGAATTCCAAAATCCCAGATTTTCAGAGATAAAACAAATAACTCCAACTCCACATTTTTCCATTATTAAAATGAAACACCACTAATAAGTGTGTGTGTGTTGGGTTATTGTTTTATCTATGAAAATTTGGGATTTTTTTATCAGAGAAAACCAGGATTGCTGCTGATGTATATTGCTGCCTAATGAGTTCTGTTAAATGCATAATTAATTTAAATCACTCTTTGGGGCTCAAGCTAGGCCTAGGGCACCTGCACTCTACCTACTTAAGGCCCAAATTCTTATCCTGGTCCAGATATTGGGGGTAAATGGAGCAGGGATGAGTGTTCTTTCCTTCTCATTTTTGACAGAGAAATGCACAGATGACTGTGGCAAGGAATGAATGGCTTAGATAAGTAAGTTGTGTATTTGTTGGAGTGGGATTGACAAGTAGAGGTGTGGTATAGGTGACCAGGAGGCTGAGCTGGATGGATAATACTTGTCTGGGACTTCTAGCATCATGGTGTCTGCTAGGGTGGATTGACAGACAAAACTATACAGTCCTGCTCTACAGCATTTTCCTCACAACTAGAAAAACGTACACTTGAAGGACATTCCTTGACATCACCTACCCATTGTTCTTGCCTGAGTCTTTTGATCATTTGTTGACTGTGCTGCTCTGAAACTGGGATCAAACTGGGTTGTTTTTTTAAGACTATATTGGCTAAAAAGACAACATGTTTGGTAAACCGCTGTAAATTGAAAAGTGGGAGATGAGTTTAAAAACAGAGGAGAAAACTGCAGCAGGAAGTGGTTCTGAGGAAAAGTTTGAATATAGCACAGAAAATCTGGCAGCCAGCTCTATTAAGCATCACATGGGCCAGCAATTCTGTACACAAATGGAAGAAGAAGGAGAAGAATATTTTCCCCACTACACAGAACATGAAAAAATAAAAACAGGAAACCTTTATATAGCAGCACAAATGCAAACCACAGTTTTCCAAAGATGCCCCCTGGTACTAGTGTTCGTCTTTGCCAGAGGCTCATTTGCTATGGCCAAATGCTTGCTGATTCAAATAAAAGCAACTCACCAACAATTTATGCAATGATTTAAATTGAACTTGGCCAGCTTGGATTAGAAAGGAAATTACTTAAATTGATATAGGAATAAACTTTGTTCAAAATATAGTTTGCTGTATCTGGCTCAAATTCAATGTAGAGATTGATACAATGCTATTTTGTTTAAAAACCACCATTTAAAACTCCTGTACATTTGAGTGAAACATGAAATTATAGACTTTATTTATTTAATAGTTAAGCATTTGCCTTCTTTCAAATGAAAGGTGGTTCATTGTGTAACTCCTCTGCCCATTGCTAAAAACAGTGAAAAGAATTGGCTTCACCAGAAGATAAATCTGTGATCTTTTTTGAAACTAAACACTTGACATAGCTACAGCTTTACCTATGCTTACAGGCTCAAATCCAACTCATCCTTAGACAGGTAATTAACATTTACATGACTAACTTGGGCTGCCTATGTTGCATTTCAGACTAGATAAAAAGATTTTAGTTCCTAGTTTTTCCCGCTGCTCCTCCACTGCCAATTTCCAAGTGTTGCAGGCCAAATGACATGGTCCTATGTGCATGGCCTGATCTAGTGCACAGGGCGAGGACCTTAGAGCCTATCTGGCATGCAGGGCAAGGGCTGCAAATTACGTCTGGTGTGCAGGACTGGACTGATGTGGTGCATGCATCATGCACTGGGCCACAGCCAGTTGGGCCTGCGAACCGGATCTGATGTATGAACTAACACTCACTGGTCATGTGGCCTATGATGCCAAAGTGTTGGATACCAGTGCTCTAGGCAATGTCCTACTCATGGTTGGGACACTTTTCTGGGTAGTAAAACATCTTGATTCAAGTCTCTTCTGGGAGAGGGGAGAGGGAAATGCCTAAATCACAAATTTCCTGGAAAAGTAACTTGACAGCTAACCTATTCGCTCAAAAGTGGAACAATCTTCCTTCTTTCTCCTCCCAGTACGTATAGATTATTATCCACACTTTACAACAACAATTTGAACAATTTATCTGTAAATAAGGGAGTTGGATTTGGGCATGAGATCTAATAAGATAAGAATAAAAGTTATATTCAACTTTGTGCTCCTTCTCTCAGAAAGTACATGGGAAGACAACCATCTTTCATTAGTGTCGGGGAAAAACTGAACTGAATGGATCGGGCCCCAAGGTCATGGTGGGCCAGGGTGGCGATCGGATACGGACAGGTGGGATTAGCAGCTGCGGAGTCTGAGAGGCACCCAAGCGTATGGTTTTAACTAAAGATGATTTATTTACTCACGCATTGAAGTGGAGGCACAAGGTTGCTTTCTTCAGTTACAGTTGCCGAAACACAAACGATTAACAACAGAGGGGTCTGTTGGCCCACGAGGTTCAGTCCGAAGACCTAGTCCCAGGGCTGGTCAACAGCTCATTAATGGGGAATACAAACGACAAAACGTAAACTGTAACACTATACATGGTAAGTCGCGTGACGCCAGTCCCGCAGGACAACGATGAGAAGCGGTGATGTTGGAAGCCGAAGTCAAAACCAGGTAAGTCGAGCCGAGGTTGCAAACAAGGTCCAAAAGGGTGATCCAAAATCGTAGCCGAAAGTCAGTGTGAAGGTGAGTTGGAAGCCAGGTAAGTTGAGTCAAAGCCGTAGTAGAACAAAATGCCAAGCGAAGGAGGCAAAGGAGGAGATCTATAGGCCCTAAAGCCTGACTGAGAGACAGACCCTGCAGCAGCAGCCTCTGTCCTCAGTTAACGCGATCTCCCCCTTAGGGAGGGGTTCACTGAGCTTTTATATGAATTTAGTGGCCAATCAGGGCGCTCTCCGCAGAGAAATTTCTAGTCAGATTACCTCATGTCAGATTCTGACTGAGCATGCCCTCAGTGAGGAGCTGACACAGTCTGAGCATGCGTCTGTGGGGAAAGTAGGTCAACAATGATTGACAGGCCTGCAGGTCACCCAGGGGGCAAGGGCTGGGTGAGCCTTGGAACTTTCCACTCACAGGGTCAAATGCGCATGTCAGTTTAACCTCTTCTGTGTTGTCAGCATACACTTAAGATTTTTCCATGACAATTAGCAAGAAGGCAAATGCTGAACTATTAAATAAATAAAGTACGATGAATAAAATGTAGGCAAAGTATGCAAACTGCTGAGTCTGGACATTACATCCTCCTAGAAGTCCTGATCAGAACCAAAACCCATCTAACCTAACCCTACTCTTCGAATCTAATTCAACCCATCCCCTTCAAACCAAACCAACAAACCAAACTCAGCAGGTTTTACTTTGACCTATGTGTGGAGGCATCACATTTTTTCCTTAACCATACTCAAATGAACCAGATCCAGTCCCTTAAAATAGTTCATCTGCAGGAATCATTACATATTTAACATTTTGAGAAAGATTATCAACTAGGAAAATCAGCCTGACTCTATTCAATCTATGCTGATATACATAAATCAAGGATAAACTTTCCTCCACCCCACCCCTGCTACAATAAAGTAATGTTATTCTTCGTTAGTACTTAAACTAAGTATGGATTCATATACTATACTTTCAAGTTTGAAATTAATGGAAGTATTTTTTTTCTAAAATTTGCCATTTTTACTCTTTTGCCTTCTCAATGCCCATCTACAGTGTGGAACAGCAAAATGATCTATCAGCAGCAGAAGACTTTCCCCACATTGGACCACCAATGCATTATCTGGAGAGTTTAACCCTCCCTAGTCTTTACAAGTAAATTCAAATGCCCACTTTCTGGTCATGAGTCATCAAGCAAAAATCCCATCTGCAATAGACCGGACATGAGTGTTGAATGGACAATACATGAAAACTCAAGCATTTCCTATGTAATGAATTGGAACAGAAAGAAAAAGTGTAGTTGCCTGAGACAGCACTTCAAGGATCTCCTAAAGGTGCATTTGATCAAGTGCCACCTATTGGCTAAGTACACTTTTGGCTAAGTTCGCTATAACTGGGCATCAAAGAAAAGCCAACATGAGGGAAGGAATAGGGTTTATTTGAACAGTAATAGCATCCCCTATACAGGAGAAGCACAAGGGAAAGGAGGTAGCAGTAGTAGCAGCAGACCACCTCATATTGAGGGTTGCCATGAATTATGTGTCAAGAGGTGGTTATCATGTATAGGCCTGCACCATCACCTACACACAGGCTGCACTTGACTCAACCACCCCCACTGAAGCACTGTCATCTTTGATTATGAGGGACACACAAAACAATGATTCTTGTTCTCTCTCTTCATAGGGGATTTTTTGTCATCTACTAATTCTCCAATAGTAATCTTATTGCCTTACCAGATGCCATGTATGTCCTTAACAGTTTTGCAGTGTTGTAACTCTAAGGCAGCTAGGATAAGATCTTACCTGGATGAAGAAGAGTACAAATGCTGGCTTTTTTATTATTTACTGTATCTGCAAGTTTCTTGTAAATTGACCTCTGAACTTGCTCAGCTTTTAACAGCAAAAAGGTTTCAAGTGGAAATACCAGCATCTGTTTCCCAGAGGTGTGCTTGTTATTGATCAGCTCCCCGGGAGGTAATACTTTATCTTTGTCCTCTTCAGTTTTTAAATTGAGTTCAGATTGTTCAAGAGATCCATGTGGATTCTTATTTCTAGCTTTCAGTGTATCTCCTCATCACTGAAATGCTAGATGGCAGCTTCAGTAGGGCACAATGAACAGCAGTCTAACATTTATTAGCTGGTTCTGAATGTCTATTTTGTCCATTGGTTTGCCTACTTTATTTGTTCAAGCCAAATATGCTAATGAGGATAATTCGATTTCATTAGGCTTGAAATCTGAATATCACTTTCAACTCAGTAATCGGTCTAGGCGTACATATATAAGCATGGCTCTTCCAACATCTTAAATAACATCTCTAGTATTTTGGTTCATTTTCATACTGCTCTTCACATCTCATAGCTGGACCACAGGAAACTCCACTTCTCTAGCCTTAATTAATGGCCTCCAAAAATCCATTCAAAGTGCTGTTGCTTGGATCATATTCTTCCATGTCCTTCACCATTTAACCTCTCCTTCCTCCATGCTCTAATATGATATCACAACTTCACACATCCACACATTGTGAAGACATAAAGGATCATTGCATAATCAATTGCATATAGCCCATAAAAATACATTTTTACCCTCATACCAAGCCCAATAAATGGTGTATGTCTAAAGTCAGGAAAGCATTTGCTTGATCTGATAATAAGGGTTTTTTTGGAGTTTTTCTAATGCTTAAAAATTACACTTGCTGTTAAAAATGTGTGCCTTATTTCCTATTTTAATTTTTCTGATATTACTTTCTAAGATTGGTTCTTGCTGTATCTTTCTCTACCAAATAAGGAGGAAGATAGGGATGATGGCATCTCAGGGTTTATATACACATACTTTCTGACCGTTGACTTAACTTTTTAAAATCAACTTAACTGTCAGAGTATGCACACATATATGGAGCAGAGTCAACTTAAATACCTGTCAACTTAAATGTGGGGTAAGATAATACACTTCTGAGGTGTATTATCTTGAGTTGCATTATTTAAATTGAGTCTGTGGGGGGAGGGCTCACAAGACCACCAAAATTGCTCGAGTTGGTCAAAATTGGTTTAGAAAAGTCATGGAAACTTTCACTAATCTGTTTGATAAAATTAGCACCATTGAGCAATTTGATATAAGGTAAGCGTTGTGATGCTTCCCTCCAAAGAATAACATGCTTTCTTTGTGTAAGTGCTGTCTTAGTCTGTGGCTAACTAACTGAGTTTGGATAGCTAGTTCTGAGTATATCCAATACTGAATTCTGAATGTATTTAATACATATGTGCCCTTGTTCACCCTTGTGATACCCCAAGGCTAGAAATAGATGTTGTCAAATGAAGCATATCAGCTGTGCTGGGATGCATCCTGGAATAGCTGATCTGCTTCACTGGGAGAAACACAATCACCCCTTGTCCTGCCCATTGATCTTGTGGGGAACATCAGGTGATGTGTTCCTGACTTCCAAAGACACACCCTGGAGATTGTTGGAGGCACATCTTTACAAGTGGAGAACCCCAACTTTCTCTGCTTTCCTGGAGGCATGGCTCTGGAAGCAGGGGAAGCTGGGCAGGTATTCCTTGGGTTTAAGGGGCATTATTCTACACAGGACTTTCTGGAGCATACAAGGCAGACCTTCAAACTTGAGAACACCTGCCTGGTACAGCTGCGGTGTTCTTACACAGGCTCTGGGAGGTTGTGGCTCCAAGAGCCTCTCTAATTAAAGAGCCTGGAGCATCGCATGTATCAGCATCCCAATGCTGGAAAATTGTGGTGGGGCACTTTAACTAAAGCTCGTCTAATGAGCTTTAATTAAAGTGTGCCTGCTGCCATTTTTCAATGCAGGGATGCTGCTACACATGATGCTGGAGTCTGCTGGAGCACAGTAATTACCATGCTCCAGGAGATGCAATTGATTGAGTTTATTCCAGCAGACTTAAGTAATTATAGCACATTGGAGCAGCCTCAATGCATGTGTATAGGACAGTGTGGACAGTTCTAGGCTGCTTGTGCTTTCTTGCCATAAAGCAGTTTGGATTGGCCTCTATCATAATAAAGAGGCACAAATTATTACTACCTTTTGTTGAAGCCACAAATTTGGGTATTTGTGGCACAATAGAGGGTATAGATGTCTATTTGCTTTCACTTTGTGCTGCCATAAAAATATATATTTTTTATAAATTTATCTATACAAATCTATTACCACCCTAAATTCTTTGTAGGGTAACAGCTTTTCAGAATTTAGACCCCCATTCCATGGGTCTGATTTGTATTACTTATCCCTAAATGTATGATGCATTTAGCTAGATTATTTTTTTGTTTACTTGTTTGAATGGGTCCAGTTCACTCATCACTCCGTATGAATTCCCTGTTCTTAGCTTTATATAACCTTCCACAACCCTTTGCATCATCCACACATTTTATCAGCAGTAATTACATTTTTCTCTTTAGTTGATGGATGAAAATGTTGAATAGCATCAGACTTAGTATCAATCCCTGAAAAACCCGACTAAAAGCACCTCCATTAGATAATGTTGGGTCTGCTTGAGAACTGTCCATTAGCCACTGCTTAATTCACTCAGTGTGTGCTTTGTTAAAGAGTGACACTGCCTTGCCAGCAAGCTCACACTTCACTGGTTTTGACATCTGGATTGTAATTTTGGGGAGGTGCTTGGTGGCTTTACCCCACAAAAGGATTTCTCAAAGTGGTTGCAGAACCAGCAGCAGCTGCTAAACTCAATACAACTCTAAATGCAGTATACATATCTATGTTGGAGGACAAATTTCCCAGAACACCTTCACTCAGGCTCACACACTTAAAGCCAACTTGGATCAGCCACTTCAGTAGGGCACAATGAACAGCAGTCTAACATTTATTAGCTGGTTCTGAATGTCTATTTTGTCCATTGGTTTGCCTACTTTATTTGTTTAAGCCAAATATGCTAATGAGGATAATCCGATTTCATTAGGCTTGAAATCTGAATATCACTTTCAACTCAGTAATCGGTCTAGGCGTACATATATAAGCATGGCTCTTCCAACATCTTAAATAACATCTCTAGTATTTTGGTTCATTTTCATACTGCTCTTCACATCTCATAGCTGGACCTGGAAACTCCACTTCTTTAGCCTTAATTAATGGCCTCCAAAAATCCATTCAAAGTACTGTTGGTTGTATCATATTCTTCCATGTCCTTCACCATTTAACCTCACCTTCCTCCATGCTCTAATACGATGATAGCTTATTCCCACTTAAGCCATTGGCTTTTGATTCAAAGTGATGCAGGGAGCCAAACACTTTCCATGCAAAGACCCAAGGGTGGCCACTGATGTTTAAAAATAAACATACAAAATGTCTCCCTGTAACCTGGCCTATGTCCTGTATCTTGTACATAGGAGACTGTCAGGTCCAAGGGACACAACAACTACAAAAGGCACACTTCCCCTTTGGTGGTAAGCATCAGGTATATCACAAGCATCTTTGAGAGAACTGAGGGACATTTCAGAAGAGGTTTCAGGAAGATTAATTATCTATATGATAGTTAGGTTAGCTATATCATGACAGGGAGAAGAGTATTGCAGCAGGAGTTAGAGGGGAATTTTGAAAGTTACAGACACAGTGCTATGGACAGCAGTAAGAGTCAGACCGGGTACAGAATAGCCCAGGTCGATAAGCCCAGAAAGTCAGAATCAAACGGATAGGTTCACACCGGACTAGAGAATGGAGAGGGAAAGTCCAGGTAGAGAGAAAAAGGGCAGGGTAGAGACCAAGTTCTATGCCCCGAAGACAGCCTTTGTACTCCTTTATATTCTTCTGGCTTAGAATGGTGTGGTCACAAGCCAGTTTTATGGGACTAGACCCAATCACCAGTCAATAGATGACCCTGAGGTTTTTTTCACTGTTGTGTGGAACATATATAGGAACTCCTATATATATTAGTCCTTTACCTATTCTTTAGTTCACGATTCATCACCCATGTATAGTGCCATTGTAGCACCATGGAATGAGAAGCTGCTTTTCCATTGGTAGAGGATCTTGGGGCCTCCATGTGCTCGAATATATCTAGGAAATATATTGCAGTGTCTTCCTAAGCCATAACTTGCAAAGTATTTAGGGTGTATTTTTAGATGGGATTGAGGTACATAACTGGGAGAATGACCCACAGCTGGGACATGGTGATATGTTGAGCTTAGGAAATGGGGGAAACAACACACTAATGTGGTGTGCACTGAGATACACCAGTTTCTGTCACTTCCCTCACGTGTCTGGTATGTAAGTCTTTCTATCCCTTTGGTGTGCAGCAATGGATAATCACTCGCTATCTCTGATGTGCACTGCCTGCTTCCGGAAACCAGATCTGCTGGGTATGCTGGTTTTGTCTTGTCCAGTCTGGAGATGTAGATCAAGTAAAGCATGGGTCTCTGAAGATAGAAGGATTGACCCAGGTATCCTTGTAAAACAGTTGAGTAGAAAGACTGAGTATCTTTGTTGTATCAACATAGAGATCTCCTTGCATGTAGCTTCTTCGCATTGTTTTATACAGCCACTAGTGTGTAACTACAGGATGCTGTGTTTGGCACTCTTCTGTTGTTCTGGTCATCAGTAATGTAGATATGTTCCTCCATATCTCAGCTGTGTGGATTGGCCAGTGGAGGATATAAACCTTTTATATACAGTGAATTTATGTTCATAAATGGGAATCAGAAATCTCAGCTGCTTTGATCCTTCTATTGAGACTTTGGGGATGCTGGCTGCCTCACCAGGCAGGCAATTTTGAATTGTTGCCTTGGGGCAAGGATTTAATGGTTAGGTGGGGCAATACCTAAGCCAAGGTGCATAATGAATTACTTTGCAACTAGCCACTAATGTACACACAACAAATGGGGAAGAGACAAGCTCAAAAGAATGGAATCCACTGGGTGTGTCTGCATGTGCTATTATGGTAAAGCAAAACATTTCAGCACTTGTTGGGCCAGATGTTTCTCCTGGGTGCTGCATCTACATGTGTGCCCAGGATCACAACACGTTAAACTGGGTTGGAGCAGCCCTGCCTGTCAGTGGTTCTGGGGGATCACCTGCCAGCCTGGGGCTACTCTGACCCTGCCCAATGTGCTGTGGAGGGGCTCACTGGGGCACGAGGGTGCTTCAAGCACCCAGCAGCAAGCAGCCCTGCATTAGCCAGCAAGCAGCCCTGCACTGAAGCACCCTTTTGCCCTAGCCAACTGCATCAGTGTCTACATATATACTGCTGCAGAGTAAAAAACTCTGCAGTAGGATGGTACTTTTATTTACAATAGGGCCACACTACTAAACATACTAATAGTGCTGCATCTGTAGATGCGAGATGTTTACTATGGAGTTAATTAGTTTACTCCACACTAAACACCTTGTATAGATGCACCCACTGAGTAGGCAACTACCTAACCTAGTCAATAGGAAACAAAAAGAAGTAGAATGTGTCTTAAGCCACACCACTAGGAGGTAGGTAGCCCCTGAGGAGTTACAGCATGCCTACATAACACATGGCTGAGCTAGCTTGAGTAAAGCAGTATAACCCTACTTGACTGGCACTTTACCCACAATAAAAATATAAAATTAAACTCCAAACAGAGCTAATAGCTTTTGGAGCACTGAACTAATGCAGCTATATCTTTTTTATTTATTATTGATTTTATTTATTAGATTTATATCTTGCCCTCCATAGAAAAGCTCAGGGCAGCATTACAATAAAAAAAGCAAGATACATTACAAAAACATAAAATATTAAAAGGAGAATAGTATGTAACAAACAGCAAACTCCCCAAGCAGTGCCCCCAAACTTAACCCCCTCTTGTTAAAAGTCTTTCACAATAAAAAGGTCTTAAATTGCTTCCTGAACATATTTTGGTATCTGAGCTTGCTCATTCGGGCATATCCATAGACATCTGAAACAGGACTGAGGCACTTATATCTAAAATTTCTTTCTAAAAATCCCAGATCAAATATTATTTAATTTGTAATCTCTGTAGAATAAGTAAGAGTAGAAGAACAGGGTGCCAGCCTCAGGTGCTGTTTTAGAGGGGATGCAAGAAGAGTGGCTGCTGCCACTGCTGGCTTGACTGCTGCTGCTGCCAGGCTAGCCACTGCCACTGTACTGGCCACCATGCCACCCAGGGTGCAGAAATGGTTTGTTATGCTCCTGTCTAAGCTAGGTTTACCATACATTTGAGTTTTCCAGGACATGTCCTTTTTTCAGGCCCTCCACTCTCCACCCAGGTGGTTTTTGAAATCTGAACCAATGTCTGGGACTTTGCTTTGTTCCACTGGCAAGAGTGGGGGAGGGCGATTTGAGGCAGTGGGCACAGATGCATCAGTATGCATGCACATGTGGCCAGCATGCAGCCAAGAAGGGTTGTGGGAACAGCCTCGGCAGCTGGATACAAGTAAGCCTGTGGGGGGCAGGGGTTGGAGGGCCAGGGCTTTAAACTGTTCAAGGGGCTGTGGAGGGTGTGTGGCAGTATGTGTGTGACAGGGATGTGTGGAGGGGAGCGGGGGAGGGTGCCAGCACTGGGAGAAACAGTCTGGGCACAGGGGCTGGGGCTGTGGCAGAGCAGAGGGAGTAGCAGGATGGTTCCTTCCCCTCCAGTAAGGGAAGGGGGCAGAGGGCACTTTGAGGGCAATGGGGAGCTCTGTGGCTAGGTCAGTGGCACCAGGGTTGGTGCCCTTGCTTGCGGGGCCAGGCTGCCTGGGAGACATTGCTTGCGGAGGGGGCATGGCCAGGCTGTGGGGGTGCCGCAGGCAACCCCTCTTCCCTCCTGCCCATGTGAGGGCTGAATTCACTCTGCCACTACCCACATAAATTTCATGCTCTAACCCAGTGAAGACAGGAGTAGCTGGGGGCCTTCTCTGGCAGGGTTGTGGGGAGCAGGAGGCTGCAGATCAGGAGTGAGGGGCACCACTTGGGATGGCAGACTGTGGGTCAGGAGTGAGGGGCACCAGCATGGCTGGGGGGGTGCGGCTGAGGGACTGTGGATTGGGACTAAGGGGCATTAGCATAGCTTGTGGGGGTAAAGGGGCCGTGGTTTAGGAGTGAGGGTCAGCAGCAGGGTTGTGGGGCTATGGGTGTGGAGTGAGGTGTCCCCCTGACAGTTGTCCTCTTTTTTGGAAGTGGAAATTCGGTAAACCTAGTAAGCTCACTGGGCACAAAGTTAACCTTTGTGTTCTCTAGGATCCTACAGCACCTTCCCTGAGCATACCCAGAATCCCCCAAGTCTGGTCAGATCATCATCTCCTGCATATGGTCAATCAGAATCCAGGAACTAAGCATACCTTCACGTAAGTCCCATGAGATGTCCAGTGCAGTAGTCATTCTCAGAGCATGTCACTCAGTTTCTCCAAGAACTCCACATCTTGTGGTTGAGCTTTACAAGGGACTACAACACTTTGTTTAAGCAATTTAAAATTGTTCTGAAAGAATGGATGGAAAATCAAGATAATATATGGGAGCTGGAAAATATCTGAGCCAGACATATTTTCTTTATAAAGACATTTAGTGTTACTGCTCCCTATTTACTATGATAACGTATTTCATTACATACATATATATATTTCTTAGCTACATTTATCAGCTTTTGACTCTTCTAAATCTTTATGTGGATATTTTCCATACCATTCAAAAGCCTGACTCCAAAGTCACTGAAGACTTTGTCACATCTACATGTAATATGACAGTGAAGGGTTTCTCTTGGCAGAATTTCATGGCTGCTTCTTGAATCTGGCTTCTTTATGACATTTCCTCCATAGGTATTTTCCCATGTCTTCCTGCCTTCTTGCTTTTCATGGGAGGAGAATTAAAAGTTACCTGTGTAGATGGCAAGTCAAACCACCTAAACCCTGATGGCTTAAAATTTCTGTTTCACTGCCTGAATGATAAAGTGATAATTAACCACAAAGGGTTGAAGGAATGAAGCCAATATTGCTCAGAAGCCAGGTTGCTGAGAAAGCATATTGCTGAAGGTATTTAAAACGGTAGTGGAAAAATACTAGACACTGCAAAGAATGTCTGCATTGGCGTAGGTAGATTGGGAGGCTAAACAGTCTTCTCCATCTCTTATCTGTATAATTTTACCACTGCACTCTGCAAAGGACTTCTAGAGCATTTTAACTCAGAAAGACAAAGAAGAATGTTGCTGGTCTGCATGAAGAGGTTAAAAAGGCTCAAAAAAAGGCTGAAAAGTTGGCCACCAGCCAGTTTTCATTGGACTATGAAAATGAAATAAACTGGTCCAGCTGAGTTAATCTCCTCCTGATTCCCAAAGGAAACTTGCTTCACCATGAAGAGGGGGATTAATCTTGCAGGTGTTGTTCAGATATACTCATCACTGCGAACAGCAAAATTACCCTTACGTGTAACAAGCGTATCAGACTTTGGGGGGTTTGCAGTGCAAAAAGATCATCATTCTAGATTTGTTTTTAAATACCTGCCTTTATCTTCAAAAATGCCATCAACTTCTCTGCTCCTTCAAAAACATTCGAACAGATGCAAAGCCAGCAGTATTTTTTCACGTACATCTCTACACATTTAAAGCATCTGCTGTTTGTAAAAGATAAATATATAAATAAATAAATGTGTTGGGATATCAAAGTTTCCAAATCTGTTGTATCATTTGAAGGAGATTGGAGATGAAAACAACTCGGCTGCCCCCACACCCTTGTAGTTATGGGAATAATATGTTTTCTTCCATCAACGTGTCCACTTTACATTATTCAGCACAAAGGTTTGTGAAATAAGAATCATGGGAATATCACAATATAAAGGAAAAAAGGTACAAATAACAGCTTCATAAACTGAGAAATGTACATAAATAAATCATGTAGATGGGGGCAGCTTGCTTAGCTGGCAAGAAAAAAAATATGGAAAATCTGCTTGTTAAACAATAACCACAGAGTGTGCTTTTATGATGTTTTTTCACCACAGTAATTCATATTAGAGATAGAAGCAGTTGCATGTTAAATAAAATCATTCAGCATTGTTCTTCTCGCATTACAAAGAGCTGACTTATGTTGTTTTCAGATGCCTCCCATTAGAAAGTAAATATTCCTCTGATGTTATACATTTCACAAAATTTAATAAAGATGAACTGTAAATAAAGTCTCAGGGAGATTTCAGACAGTTTTATTAGCAGATTGTTGAAAAGAAAAAGAAAATTAAATACAATAACAGTAAACGTGGTTCTCACATTGAAACCAGGCTCAAATAACTAGGCTACCATAGAAAAATTTCCAATTCTTGCATTATGATGTAAAAACAGATTTTTGTACAGATTTTGTACAACAAAATTCGTAATAACCTTTTATCATTTTTAGAAAACTTTAAATATATAGATAAAAATAGACAATTTTCATAGGTCCTACATGAAGATGAGTATGTTCTGTTCCAAGGGCTTGCATAGAGCGCAAATGTGGTTATAATATAGAACAACTAGACATTAATATCTTTAAGATTACAAAAGCATATAAACAATAACATGAGCACAACTTTTCATCATCTATGCAAAAAAACCCAAAATTTGTATAACTAAAGAAGGGCAAAAATTGAAATTACAGCAACATTTCATGGATTGTAATATTTACACCATTTTAGTAAGGTTCTCTCTCAACTTCCAGTTTAAAAACTGTTTCCCCTTAATCGGTAAGATTTCCATTTATGTACCAAGCCAAACACTGAGGCATTCCCAAAGGTCTTCAAAATATATACTGTAAAACTATTAAACCTACTTACAGGTGACTCTATGCAAGGAGCAGAGCAATGGCAGATGCTACTACATGTTTCAGTTGTAGGCTTTTACTTCTCTTTCAGATACGAATGATTCAAAAGCTTGCCACAAATCCATCTAACTTTACAGTTGTTAACCCTTTAAAGACTGCATATGAAAAACGTGGAGTCCAGAATCTCTAAAGTGTTCAACTATGAAAGTTATGAAAGAATCATGATTAGAAAATAACGTTACTACAAAGTATTAGATAATAATATTTAATGAAAAATATTGCTCAATAGTTCTTTAAAAAAAAATTGTCTTGATGTGAACTTGTATATACAACTTTCCTATTGTTAAAAAAGGATTGTGGTGGAGTAAAGATGGGCTACACAAAAGAACTGTGTACCGATATTGCAAGGAAGACCTACAAACTATAGAAGCTCAGTGCTAGAGTTTACAAAACATTATTTTTTTTCTTTTTACTTCGACAAAATAACATTAATATCCAATCAAAACTATTTTTAAAGAAATATGTTTAAGTTAGGCATCTTAGACATTAAAGGTTCTGATATGTTTCCATGAAATAAATAATATTTATATGCATAAAACATTAAAGGTGAAAAAAGCATAATCACAAAACTTACAGTAAACAGCACTGATTCACAAAATCAGTCTTTAAAGGGGTAACCCAAAAGTATGCAAAGCAAAGAACATAATTCTTGTATGTAATAAGCACTGTGTTGCAGCTTACTTCCAGTTATCAGCACACAGGTGAAAACACATACTGTAACTTTCATAAAGACAGTGAAAGGAACACATAACCACCCTTCCCTAAGACAAGGCAGGGAAGGACAATAGACTTCAACTGTATCACTCAGCTCTACGTGGAATTGGACTGATACATCAAGTGTTTGTTAGGTTTTCTTTTTTTAGTAACATTGACGTAATATGACATTAACATATAAAAATATTTCTGGTGTTTGACTTGCTGCTCAGCCACAGTCCATTCTTAAAAGTGCACTAACAGGGCACTAAGCAGGGCTCAATATACAAATAAAAGTGGCTGATACAGAATTCTGACTTGTTACCAGATGCTTAACATCTCATTCAGTAATACTGTGACTCCAGGACAAATATTTACATGCCTGCATGCGTTAAAACTAGAAAGGCGTCTTTCTGACCAACAGGGTGACAAAACATATTATCTAAAATTTTCATTTTCCTAAACTCTAGTATTCTACTGCATACATAATACCTTCCGTGTGTGGTTGTGTTCATATACTGTACATGTGACCAACAGTTTGAATAAAGAAGCAAAGTCTTTTATTTCATAAACCCCTGCCAGTTTAGAATGAGAAATTATTACTTTTTATTTATTTTTCTTCTAGGAAAAGAGACTTTATGAACAGTAAAACAGTATTGTTTACATTCAGCATTTCTTTTCACTTTGACAAAATTTCATTTTGCTTATTGTGATCTAATGTCCACACATTGGTCTCTTGGAAAGTAGGTGAAAAAAACGTCTTTAGAAGAAACCCCACAATTCTCAAGTTTGAAAACTGAATGTAACTATTTTTTTTTCTTTTTCTTTTTCTTTTTTTTTGTAAGAATCCTCTCATGCCCTCTTACAGGTTTACTTCTGAGCAGTCTTGCTGGTTTAGGTATGGCATAACAGTCTGCAAATATAGGGGAACACTGCTGGAAGGAACGCCTGATGTGCTCAAATACAGAATGATCAGAGGAGGAAAGAGTTTGCATCCCATTCAAAAAAAGAACACTAGGCCTTGTTCTGACCCATCTGTAACTGTGTATACAAGGGGATCTAACAGCAGAGCTGCAGATTTTCACTGAAAGAAGAAGAGTGTTTCTTAGACATTTACAAACATTCTCTAGACCTCTGGATTGAGCCACGGGTGATAACCAATGGAGGACACTCTTGCAGAATGCTTTAAACTTTGAAGAATGTTAATACACACATTGAGGAAGTTGCCTTGAAAACATTTTGTTTTAACAGAACTTCCAAATATTGGATGTCTTACTGCAAAGTCCTTTACCATAGCACAGGTATCTCCAGCAGTGTAAGATTCAGTACATGACAGTAGTTTTCAAATAAAGTCTTCCATCTAAAATAAGAAAAAAAAATCATTAAACATCCAGCCCTATACTCTATCACCAGGACAAGCAGTAAGTTTGTAAAATGGGTAACTGCAAAACTTCAGGTGGCAAAAAGCTACATGAAAAATGGTGGTATTGAGATGTTGGCCTGTCAGTGATGTTATTTTACCACCAAATGTTGAAACTTAATGCCATCAACAAAGCCACGCAGACTGCAACACTTGAACACTGCAACAGTTTCTATAGCTCTAAATCACATGATAATGCTCTAAAGCTTTAATATATGCTGCATTCATATTATTGCTTGAACAACAGAAAAATAGTTTGCGCTTCTGTGCATGTATTTTTACTGATATGTAAAACTTAACTGAATACTGCTGAACACCAATTACTTCTTCCATGGTTGCAGAGCAAAAATCTCCTGCATGCAATCACAAACACTCGCATCACTAAAGGCATTGCTCATACCTTATGATTTAGCTCTGTTGTTAAATATACCATGTAATGTAACCATTGCACACATTTGTAGTTATTTATACATAACCCAGCATAAAAGATTTAAACAGCATCAGTGAATTATAGCCTTTTCCCCCTAAAAGTGTGATTAACTAAAGAATTACTATGTTAAAGATGTAAGCATGTCTCAATTTTTACTACCTAATTGAGAAACATATGTTTAAACCAGAGTGTGCATGTGAGGAATGTGGTGGGGGAAAAGACATGAAAAACAAATGATACAGCCATTGAATCAGCAATTTGGAAGTGGGCGGGAGCTTTGGGATTAATACTGCTTTATGCCCCAAGTCTTTTTTAACTGGTTTCCAAGTATGAAACAATATGGATATACAATACAAAATATTTATATATAAAAAAGAAATAAACAAGCTCATAGGTTCATTCTCACTAAGCTGTCCTAGCTGATAAAAAAGTGTTTTATCCTCTGGGTCTAAATTACTGAAGTTATAGCACATTGTACTCCTGAATTGCCTGCTCAGGGCTTCCAAGGACAAAACACCTACATCTGAATGTACAAATAGCACAGAAATTCTTCTGATTCAACCCTCATGCATCAGTAAATATTTATAACTTTCTTTCTTTTGAATTCAGGCTAGTTAATCTATATTAACCTGTCATATTATTTAAAAAATCACATTGTGAAAAAAAAGAACAAGAATCCATTGCAATAGAGACATTCTAATAATCACTGAACTTTTTCAAACACTCCAACATCTCATCAAGCCTAAAGCAGTGAAATGAACCTTCTATAACTATTGACAGAAACAGAGAAGAGCTTCGTTAGGGAGGCACCTTAAAGCACACACAATCGTAAGTGGTCACACACTGACCTTCCACATCCCACTGAGGAGCTTCTGTCATTGCTACACAAGGATTCAGGACAGAATTAGCATGCATTTCTCTGTTCCTCAATAATTGTTTCAATCTATTTTCAATCTGCATTTCTCTCCAGTCTTACTCTCATTTTCCATCACTTGCTCTCTTTTTCAGTTCTCTGGGTATGCGCTCTTCTGCTTTTTTCCCTATCCTTTCACTCCTCCCTTCCCCTTCCTCTTCACAGATGATCCAAGCTTTTTTCAGTGGAGTAGACAACCCTCCCTGCCTGTAGATACTTACTTTCAGAACCATTTCAACCTTCTCTTTGCTCTTTATGGTCTTTGTGCATTGAAGAGAGATAAAAGGAAATTGAGTAGGCCTTAACTTAAAGGCTTTTTATTCTGCTGTGATGCATGAAGAACAGCCCAAATGCTTGTGAGAAGTCGGAGAGGGGAAGAAAAAGAAAGGTTATCTAAAAAATACTCTGGAAAGGATCAGCTTTGGAGGCCTGATAAAAGGGATTGAACACCCTGCCCCTTCCCCCCCCCAAACTATACTGTAAACACAGGCTAACTGGACCACCATTGATGATACTTACATTTAATTCTGCCACATATTGAACAAATACAATAGCCACTTACAATAGTAAAGCTGCCTAGATACCTCTGTAGGGGAATTAATCCATAGTATATACCAGCACTTTGGCTAGTTTCAACGAGTGTGCTAATAAGGGCTAGGCATAAATCCTATACCTAAACATTAAGATAATCTAAAGCCACTAATTTATATTTTATGTGACTATGTCTCTACATACCTTTTAGAATAAAATGTTAGTTAAAAATATTCTCAACTATAACAACAATAAAAAAAAATAGCTGTAGGATGCTGAATCCTTGAAACAGAAAGCACAAAAGGAATTTCCATGCAGGGAAGAACAGTACCGATATTAAAAAACAGCTTTATTTTGTACTGCCTATGAACCCAATCTGGTACTGAAGTCATTTTTTATTAACTGAATTTTTTGTTTATGTAAATAGCACCAGGATCAGGTCCTATAGTTTCTGTTTTACACCTTCATATGACTACAGTTACAGTAGTCTTAAAAACTGTCTTCTTTATATAGTCAAATACATTCTTAATAATAAACCTTGCTATCTTTTATCATGGGTATTTATAATAATTATAAAGCTGTTGTTTTTCAGCTAGCTCTATGATGAATCATAAAAACTGCAATTAAATGACTTCATATTGATCATGAAATTAAAGTGAACTGAATATGAACTGAGTATCTGATCTAATTCTATTATTTGACTAAGTATAAAACAGATATATTCTTAACTTGTTTGATGAATTCTCCTAACAGATGGACAAATGTAGAAAGCATTAAATATGTCAGTTGTAAGATATAACCCACCTGCCACAGCTGGTATAGGTATGGCATGTTTGTAATTAAGTCATACTTAGTCAGAGTTCAAAGGTTCTCAACAAATGCTAAATATTTTCTTTATTTTTTCAAGATTTACAACAATAAGAATATGTGATAAGATAAAAACAATGAACAACTCTTTCTTTCAAATTTACTAAATTGCATTTAGCTTTAAGAAATATTTTCAGACTCTTGCTCCTGTCTCAATATTCTTGTCAACTAAAGTCTCCTATTTCCAGTCTCCAGGTAAGTGATTGGAGCCTACCAATGTTGTTATCAAAAGTGATCTGGGTCCTTTGTATATGTTGCCAGTGTGTTCTCCTGTGAATACCACAGTTCTGAAGTTTCCTGCCCACACTTATTGTGTTTACCCATACAGCACATATATTTTACAGTCCGTTGAACTAATGCAGAGTTTACATCAAGGAAATACAAAGTTATATACTATCCATGCAGATATACTGTAACTACTTGAATCCAAGATGACTTCAAATTTAAGATCCCCCCCCCCCAATAATTAGATTCTATGCATGGAAAACATATAAAATGTATTATCATTTCCCATGTATAGAATCTATTGCTGGGTGGTTGTCTTAGATTAATTCCCCCCCACCCAAATGCACTAGAGCAAGTAATGACAGAGGGGCAGGTCACAGGAGAGTTAAGTGCTTCAGCCCTCCCCTTTGTCTTCTGTCACCTGTCTCCCACCACTTCCCCCCCTTATTCCCTGCTTTCTAGTGCCTGTGTTCCCTAGTGCCTGCCACTCCACAGTGCCTGACCCCCTGACTGCCCCCAGCTTGTAGTGCCTCCACTGTGACGGCCAGAACCAAAGAAATTAATAAGCAATAAACATGTGCTTCTTGGAGGCATTTGGAACTTTTGTCTAATATGAAGCTTGAATTTTTGTAACCTGCAAATGTAACTTGTAACTGTTTGTGGAACTGACTAGGCCTCAAAGACAAAGCTATAGCTGTGAAATTAGCTGACCTAGTAGTTCTTTCTTGCTCAGAATTTAGCCTTGATGATAATAAAAACTGGATTCAACTGCCTTTCTTGCAATGTACTGGATATCTCAAAAAAGCATAGTCAGAGAGTTTTGAAGGGGCTGGATTTAGGTGGGGTAATATTAATTTCAAACCTGAAGATGTTGTGTTGCAATTTGCTTATTGGATAAACCCAAGCTTGGGCAGTAACTTATTATAATGATTTCTAACACCTTTTAACTCCATAGGATAACAGCTATAAAGCACTATTATGAATGGCTATATAACTAAAAAATTAGCATAATTAGAATATAAAATAATACACGTCATAGTAACCCTCGGGAAGAATGGAACAGAAAGCTCATTACTGTCCCATACCCCCATGGATCTCTCTTAATCCCTGTGAGAGTGAGAACCAGATCCTGACCGAGGGGCTTCCACTGGTTATCCTTTGGGCAGCCCGGTTCAGAGATGTCTAACTTTGGTTAGTAACTTATTGATAGTTCCTCAGTTAGAAGATGCACATGAAGTTGAATCAGCAAGTAGAAATTCTTAATTTCTTTATTTTATTATCACTGTCAATTTTAATCTGTATTGTTATGTTGTCTGTTTATTAGCTTAGCCTTTTTATTAACTATTATATGTGCAAACTATCTTTTGTTGTCATAAGTAAAATTCATTCTTTTTTGTAAATAAAATTTGTCATTTGTTTCCTTTCCAACATCACCTCCTCGATCCCGAACCAAAAAGCCCAGTAGCTAATACAGTTGCAGTGCTCAGTGAGTCTGCAACTAAATTAATATACTCACAGTGCCCAGCTGGCCTGTGACAAGTGGCGTTACGAACAGGATCGAGGATGGAGAGTTTGGAGGGGAAGAATGGTGTAGAGGGGTCAGAAGGGCCCCACTGATTACTTTAATAGAAGAGGTTATGGGTATTAAGAATCTGGGGTGGGATAAAGAGAGATTGAAACCTGCCTGGAGTGACCCTGCCACAGTTCCCTGTCAGTGGGCTGCGTTCACTGCCGTGCAGAAAGGCAAACCGAGGAAGGGATGTCTGTCTTGGCTGCTGGCAACCTGCCTAAAACTGGGAGCAGAGGAAGCCACTCAGCTCATCAAACGATTCAATCCCTAGAGAGTCAAGTAACCCAGCTTGAAAGTGAATTAAGAAAAGAGAAAGATTCTAGCTTTGTTGTGTGTGCAGCTGCAAGGACAGCTCAAGATCGACTAGAGATACTAGACCATCGAGAGGGAAAGTTACTAGTTACACAGGCAATTGCCTCCCTTTAGCAGAAAGTGCAAGTGGCATGATCAATTGAACCTTCCCTTGAAAAGGTTTGGCAGTGTCTTTATAATGGGATTCCAAAAACTGAGCTGTGGGATAACTCAAAGAGTGAAAGTCTGTATGGTAAAATTGCAGAAACTAAGCCAGGGAATGATAAGTATGTGAGGCTCCCAGCAGAAGCCCGTGAAATCCCCACCTCCTTATGCCCCAGCAGGGTTAACCCAAACCTTCCCAATGGTGATGACCCATGTGGGGCAACAAGGGGGAAATCCCCAGATGGAGACATGGTCTTTTACTCGCACAGAAATCAAAGAACTGGAAGAGCAACATAAAGCTAAACCAGGGGAGCCAATAATATATTGGTTAGTTCAAATGTATAGTGAAGAAGCCTCAGCAGTATCTGCAAGTCGCACTTAGGCAGCACAATTGGTCCTCTGCCCTGAAATCCAGTTAGGTCAGTGGGTCGGGCAGGACCAAAATATTACTGTTTTCTGCTGCAATGCAAGCACCTGCTGCAGGTTATGGTAACATGGAAGAAGAGTTTAACACCCCCCCCATGAGCATAACTTAATTTAGAGAAAGCCATTCATTGTCTTTACCAGCTGTCTTTGACAGAAATTGTTCAAGCAGGAAACTGGAGGCATACTTTAGATGAAAAGTTAATAACGGAGGCTATGTGGAGAAAGTTTTGCCGGAGATCGCTCACTGAATGCACTTCAGCTTTCTTGGCACTACAACAAGAGTTAGTGACTCACCCGGTAAGAGATGCGATACGGAGGCTAGTACAGCTTCTGCCCATCTTGCAGAAGCCAAGGCTTCCCAAACAAATAAAAACTGCCAAGGCCATGGCAGTGGCCTCTGAGAAAGATGACCCAGCCGAGCCCCCCAAATTCAGGAAAGTGAGAAATGAAAAACCCAAAGCTCCATGGGTGCAAATGTGGAGAGAGCTACTGGCAGCAGGGTTCAGTAAAGAGCAAACTAACAAACTGCCTACCATAGTCCTGCAAGGGTTATGGATCAAACACTGTGAGGTGAAAAGGGGAAAAAGACAGAAACCTCGGCACCCCTCAACCCCCTGCAGTAGGAGTCCCGGCTGACCCAGCCCCCGTGCAAGGGGCCATTGTGGGGGCAGTAAAGGATCAGGGACCGGTAACACAGAATAATATTAGCCCCTTAATCAAAGTGCCTACAAAAAATGTTTTCATGGAAGGAAAAAGTTAATTGACATGCTACTAGACACTGGTGTCCAGCTATGTGTTTTAGACTGCAGAATAGGAAGGGGCACAGGGAACCCCCTACCAAGTGGTAGGAGTTGAAGGTGCCAGACAACCAGGACATTTGGACCGACCCACATTCACCTTGCCTAATGACTCCATAGTAACAGCAGCTGCTGTAATGCTCCAGGGAGGGCCGAACCTACTGGGACTAAATGTGTTGCAAGAGCAGCAGTTTATTCTTAAACAGGAAACCTGGTTGTTTGGCTGTACCACAGCCCAGGAAATCAAGCAGGAAGACGTGATGACGGTGGTAGCCCTATGTCTTATGACTCCGGTCGCCCTGCCAGCCATGAAGGAGGTACACTGATCTCAATACCACACACCTCCCCCCCAGGTGACACAACCCATCCAGAACATCATCAATCAGCAGCTGGAGGATGGAACCATCATTTGGACTCATTCTCTGTACAACATCCCGGTGTGGCCGGTATGTAAACCAAGTGGGGATTGGCAATTGACTATTGACTTTAGAGCTCTGAATGCCAATACCAACCATTTGACAGCTGCAGTCCCATCCATGCCTACGTTAACAGAAAACATTAGGTGTTATGGACCCCAGTGAATGAAATCCATAGATATTAAAAACGTGTTCTTTGCTATTCCCATCCATGAAGATCACTAGCCTTTGTTTGCCTTCACATGGCTAGGACAGCAGTATACCTACATAGTCCTACCCCAGGGTTGCGTGCATAGCCCCACCTTGGCCCATGAAGTGCTGGCTGCAATAGTCCATCAAGTCCAATTAAGCCACCCAAAGGTGCATGTCTGGCAGTATGTTGACAATGTCATGTTGGGAGGCCAGGACCAGGAATTAACCATTTGTGCTTTTGAGTCCCTAAAAGACAAGGTGCAGGCATTTGGATTCACGCTGTCCAGCAAAAAGATCCAAGAGGTTGGGCCCCAGTGTAAATTCCTGGGAATCCAGTGGCAACAAGGTGGACCCACCATACTGGTGAAGGAGCTACAGAGCCTGGTAGATTCTCCTGCCCCCAATAATGTAAAAGAGCTGCAAGCCCAGCTGGGAGCGCTTTAATTTCTGGTGCCTGCATATCCCTGAGTTTAGTGTGTTGGCCTGGCATTTGTATAATTTGTGCAAAAAAAGGCACAGTGAGAATGGAGCCCCAAGCACCAACATGCCATGCAGGCCCTCAAGGAGGCGATAACCATCCATGCCTCCCTAGCAGCACACCAGAAGGGGAGCTCTGGCGCCATGTAAATATGTCTAATGGGGGGCCCCAGTGGAGCTTATGGCAAAGAGATATGCCTAAGGCGGAGGGAAAGACCCTTGAGTTTTGGAGCAAAGACTGAAAGGGGGCTGAAGCCCGATACATCCTGCTAGAACAAATGCTGTGTGCATCAGCCACAGCTTTAGAAGCCACAGAGGCCCTGAGAGAGGAGTTACCCACTATCATAACCACTCCAGTACCCATCCTGGGAATAGCATTGTCTGACTGACACCTCCCACCTGGAGGGAGGGCCCAAGAAACAACAGTGCAGAAATAAATCTATTATATTTTAAGTCAGGCACAGCGGGTAACCCCTAAAGGACGTCCAGCACTAGTGGAAAAAGTCACAGAAAACATGGTCAACATGTACCCAGATGCAACCAGCTCTGATGAGCCATCTCCCATCAAGGAAGCACCTCCTTTCTCATCTGACATGAAAATATCAGAAGACACAGAAGTCTGGTTCACCAATGGCTCAGCCAAAGGGCGCACCTGGAGGAGTGCTGCCCACGGATTCAAGATGGTAAGCAGCTTACAATGAAGGGAAATGGCCAAAGTTTGCAGTATGCTGAGTTGGCCGTTGTAGCCAACGTGGCCAACTATAAACTGTTAGGCTATACAAAACCCATTTATATCTACTGTGATTCGTAAATAGTAGTAGAGGATTGCACCAAGTAGCAATCCTTGTGGAAAAAAGAAAACTTCAAAAGACAAGGCAAAAATATTTGAAGCTATGATAACTGGGAGACTTTGTGGATAATGGCAGAGGGAGGCCTTCCCCTACATATACAACATGTTAGTGCAGCACATGGGAACAAAAAAGCTGAAGGGCCTGAAGCAAAATGAAGCAGGCAAGTAGATGAGCTAGCCAAAGGCAGCACAGAAGCCCTTGTTGCTGAGGCAGAAGCTCAGCTACCCCCAGAGAAGGTGCCCAGCCCCTCCCTCCAGGCAACCCCTGGAGTGCTAGCCACAGAATGGCTGCATCAACAGCATGGACACCCTGGCTCACGTAGCAGCCACCTGGGGCATTCACCTAACCAAAAAGGAAGCATGGGAATTAGTCAACTCCTGCATCACTTGCCAGGAAGTCAAGGCCTGACTAACCCCTGCCTTAACTACCCCTTTGTCGTTACATAATGAAAAAGTAATATGACAAGTTTGGCAATGTGACTTTATAGGCTCACTTCCCTGCACACCCAGAAAGCAACAAATATGTTTGTAGCAGTGGAAGCAGTCACCAAAATGATGTTTGCTCGGGCCTCTACCAAGGCCACTGCACAGGACACCTGTATAGCACTAGAAAACCTGTTAGCCTTCTACCCATCACCTGTAGAGCTGCAAAGTGACAATGGTTCACATTTTCACAACCATCTTGTCTATAAGTGGGCTGCAAAACATCAAGTGCTGTGGACCTATCACTTTCCCTATCACCCGCAATCTAATGGACTGGTAGAATGAGCCAATGTTATCTTAAAGTGCAACCTGTGAATGGCCACTGGTTTGGCTTTCAAAGACTGGGACCTGCACCTGGATCGCTCAGTCAACTGGGCCAACAATCAGCCCCGCTCCAGAGGAAGCCCCATGCAGCAAGCCTTTGGCTAAGGCAAGCCCCGCAAGCCAGCAGTGAAACAGCCAAGGTGTGGTTGGGGGAAACTCCAGGCGGGGGATCAGGTAGTAGTTAAGCATCCACAGGGGGACAAATAGGAAGGGGTGCTAATGGCATGGGACACATGTAACTCATGGTGGCTGTCAAGATCAGATCCATCTAATGGGAGCCAGACTCCATTTTTCCTTGTTCCTGCAGATTGGGTCCATCCGCAGGCACAGCCGTAACAACCTCATCCTGCTCCAGAGCAACACTGCCACCCTCATCCAGCAATAAAGGAGTAGAATGCCATCAGGACAGAACTGCTAATCATTTGCTGTTGTTTAAATGATGTGGGGCATTCCCATGCTCCTGAACCCCAGATTGCATCTGCTGCCAAGGCCTTGAACACACTGAAATACTGGGAATGCCCAACTGCAATCAAAAAAGTGCAAAACCAGCTTCTCAGTCATTGGTGATGGATTGTGGACTGGCAAGGGGGAACCTGTCAATATTACTGTGGGACAGGGTGGTTACTTGGTTTCCTCCCATATGCCAGAATCGGGAAAAACGAGTGTAGGATAGGGGAAGATTATTGTTGTTTCTTCCAATAGCCCTGGTGCTGTTATATTTTGCCTGCAGGTACACTGCTGACCCTGAGTCCTGACATGACCACTGCCATAACCCCGACTGAAGCTTAAAATTCTACAAGCACCCGAAGCCCAAAGAGACAACCAAAACCTTCAACCCCACCTGCATGGGAAACAATTGCTCTGACAGTCCCCCTACCCAATGATACTTTGGCACAATGGTATACAGCTCACGAAATACACCAGTCCTCCAAGTATAGCAAGGTACTATGGTGGTTTAAAAACAGCTTTTATGCTGTTAAGTAGTGGTCATCCCATATTCCAGGTATTTTGTGGTTCTACCATATGAATGAAGGGGGGATTGCTCACGGATTTACATATACTACAGCCACCTATAACCAAATAGTCTGGGAAAGTCTGCAGGGTACAACCCTGGTCAACCCAGAAAAACTGGCTGAACCCATAGGGGGCACTGTGCCACAATCATTTTTGCAAGATACCCATGCCATCGTCGTACCTGGACAATGTGCGTTCAAGTACGCATATGGGGATACATTCCAGTGAATAAACCAACCCCATTGGGAAGTTTACCAATCCCAGAAACAAAAAGGGAAATGGTTAGCACCCAAACAGGAGAACCCCTGTCCGTTTTCTGCATTAAGCAGGGATGCACGTTGCTAATCCAAAAAGAGCCACCACAGGTGTATCTGCTACCTCGCTTGCCTAATGTCACCCCATGGTGGAAGTCCCAGACCAGGGCTTCAGTTCTCCTTAATGCCTCCTTGTTTAATATCCGTATTACCTTTAACCCAGAACAATGGTTTATCAGAACAGCATTCCCCAACTGTTCTGCCAGCACCCACTAGGCAGAGAAAATGTTGGGCTGGACTTGGCCAACTGTTTTCCAACCCACAGCCCAACAGCCTCCAAGCACCCAGAAAAAAGGAGGTACCCTAGACCACGTGTGAAACAGGCTTAATTCAGCCATGGAAGTTTGGAACATAAATAAATCACAGAAAAACACCCAAGAAATCATGGATATACGACGAGCTATAGGTTTTCTCATTAAAGGGGGTATGATTAATAACATGGCCCAAGAATACATTGATGAATTAGTAGAAACCATTGGCCATAAAGCAGCACAAATAAATTATTGTTAATGCATGCAGCCTTTCAAGCTGATGCTAATCAAACTCGGAGCACTGCATGTGCCCAAGTGCAGCTTTCACTTAACTTTCACTTTTCCCAGTCGATAAGAAATTTCAGACACGAAGAATGACCTGCTGGCTTAAAATGCCATGGACTATCCCACTGCTGACCCAATGGTTAGTTTACTGAAACGCATGAAGCACACGATGGGAGGGTTGTATCAAAATAAAATGCTTTTTGGTTCTACATAGGGTAGCAAACAGCACATGGTCCACTGCCCATCTCTTAACAACAAGACTGGGAGGAGGCTGTATATAGAACTGGGACTTGCATCGTCCCATTTGGGAAATTATAAACCCAGAAAGCCCCAAGTATTTAGTTCAATCTCCAGTATACCCTGTAAATGGCATTCTAATTGGCTTGGAAACTTTGGAAGGGATGGCCCAATAGCCCCCTGACATGATTTGTATAACACCCCTACTAGCGACTCCCTACATTACCCTAGCTCAGCGGATTTGTTAAGAAGGTCCTGGCTGCCTGTACTATCCCAACAGAGTGTTTTGGACCTCCTGCATCTGCCGCTGTGCAGAAGCTCAAGATTTTCAAGGGGCATCAGCTATCCTGGTTGTCCAAGACCAGGAAGCTATTTTAATGTAGCCAAAAACCCAGCTAGAAAGTCTCACTCTTAACCTAAGTCTTCCAAAGTCCTGGGTTCAAGATGTAGACATGCCTCAACTAAAAGGGTGGGATAAAGTAGCAGCCTACATTAACAATTTGCTTGAAGATGCCCGAAAAGGTAAACATCTTACTCTCATAGCCCAAGAGGAAGGGCGAATTACTAAGTGTGCTACTAACATGCCCCCACTGTGTAAGTACTATGAAGTAATTTGTACTGTGCAAATGTATGCCTTTACTAAAAATGCTCCTTTTCCCTGGTTTGTAGTAGTAATAAGTTTAGTTATGGAATTAATATTGTTTAATATAATTTGTAAATGTTGTTGTTATAAAAATAAGTCTAATATCTGTGCCAAAATAAATGCTGTTTCTGCCAACCATGTACACACCACCTGGCAGAAATCATATTTGTAGGCCTTACCAAATGCTCAAAGAAGCAAGGGGTGGATTGTGATGGCCAGAACCAAAGAAATTAATAAGCAATAAATATGTGCTTCTTGGAGGCATCTGGAACTTTTGTCTAATATGAAGCTTGTCATTTCTTTCCTTTCCAACATCACCTCCTCGATCCCGAACCAAAAAGCCCAGTGGCTAATAAAGTTGCAGTGCTCAGTTGGTCTGCAACTAAATTGATATACTCACAGTGCCCAGCTGGCCTGTGACACTCTACCCTCCAGTGCATACTTCTTTCATGACTTGCCCCCGCTCCCACCTGCTTTCCCAATGCTTGTGCCCCCTGTGACTGCCCCCCTCACTGTCCCAATACTTGTCCACTCTGCTGCACCCTCCCCACCCCCACACTCCTCCCACCACCACTTATACTTCATCATGGTTCGGCCCTGCTCCAGCCTGGGACACGGAGCACATGGTCATTCCAGCCCCTGCCTGGCCATGCAGCAGCCTTGGCTCTGGCTCTGGCCCTGGCCCCATACCCAGGTAAGAGTTGGAGCTGCCACTATCGTCACTGTTGCTGTGTGGCTGGATGGAAGCTGGAGCGCCCACGTGGTCCATGTGGCGTGGAGGAAGAAGTTGCAGCATGGAGGAAGAGATGGCATGGAGACAGACAACATCGAGCAGACAGGGTGGCAGAGGCTCCTGAGGGACAGAAACTGCACCTCCCAATTGGGACCCTGGTCCAGGTCAGGGTTCGAGCTGAAGATGCAGCTCAAATATTTTGCTCAAATTCAACATGAGGGCCTTTTTTCTTCATGTTGAATGGGGTGGACCTCATCTTGCATTTCAGTAAATAGGGTATTATCTAATATATACAAACACAGACTTCTAATTTTGCCTACTGCTATAAGTATAAATCATTACAGGTGAAGTATATTCTTGTCACCATGCCTAATGTTTTCACAAAGTATACTAAAACACTAAAGGTGCAAGTATGAATGGTATAAAAACACAAAAATCTCACTCTTGGGTGTTCAAGCAAAAATATAAATAAGGAAAACTGTGCTAAGTTGCTGAATAAAACAGCTTATAATTAAAAGGATTTAAATACTGAGTTCCTGAAAATGTCACCATTCAGCAAAATCATGCAAGCTTATATTAGCAACTCACTGTGAAAGTGCCAACAAACTTAACTCTCATTTGTTTTTGTTTGTGGGCTGATATGACAGGAGTTACAGCCTGGGCAATTTAATGAAAAAAAACCAAGCCCTTTTTAACCAATAATCATTTGGAGGTATTTGAATGAATGTGCCCCAAGAGTTACAAGGTCACAAGTGTTATTAAAAACAATTTTGACATAATGTTTGCAAGGCTGAAGTGATACATATGTCACAAAATACTTCCTCCATAAAGACATTAACTAGGGGACATTTATATTCATGCATTTACATTCAGTTCTTTGTAGTATTTGGACTCTTCAGTAGTGAAGATGTGATGTGGTAATGAGAACACAGGAAGGAAAGACAATAGTTTACTTCAGTGTGGTAGAAAGAGGGAAGCCCACAGAGACTGGCCAGAGAAGAACAGTGGGTGAGAAGGCAAGTGAATAATCAAGAGTCTCTGTAGCATATAGAGAGGAGAGGCAACTTGCGCAGGTTTGAGCTACATAATTTTGGGGTTTTTTCTCTTTTTTTTGTTACAGCACATTTTGAATATGATAACCACACAACCTGCACTCACTTCTTACAGTCATTAATATTATAATTCTTACACAATACACATATCAAGTGCAACAAATCTGAAGTAAGTTTGTAAGAGTATTCAAATGGTAAAAACAGGATTGCTCATTTGACAATTAGCAAATTAGATGTGCATTTTGCTCTCATTAATAGAGAGCTTTATTTTGTGGACAGCATGCTGGGTTGGAGACCTGGGTTCCCAGCACTGCCATTGCAGGACTTTGGGCAGCTCATTTTGCCACTTTATTTCCTTATGCTTCTGTTTTCCCTCCTGCTCCATCTTCTTTTCAGATATCACCACCAGATTGGGACGGAGCCTGTATCTCACTCTGTATCTGTACTGGGCCTACCACAGTATCCTGATCTTGGCCAAGTCTCTAGGGACTAACCATAATAATAAACTCCCATAATGATACTATTTTAATTAAAACACTGGGGTTTTTAATACTGCTAAAATTTTATTTGAAGACCATAGCTTTTAACAGTAGTTCAGCTTAGAAAGGCCTTTGCAAACCAAATGCCATCATATAACTAACAGCTGCAGGACCAAGCCCCTGCAAGGATTGAAGTCAATGGGAATTTTGCACTAAAATCCAATAAAGCAGGAACAGGTCTATTGCTCCTATATCCTGTATGCTTTCCAAAATTGTTAATCTGTGTTCTAGCTAGCTGATGTAATTATAATGCATTTCTCACTCTCTGCAAACAGGATGGTGTTCAGGGAAATGAAATATCACACCAATGTACGTTAATGTGACACACATTTTCTGACTTAAAGAGTCATTATGGCTGTACAATATTAAAGAGAAAAATATCGCGATCCATTCTCACTCTGCTATATTAAAAGAAATAAAATATTTGTGACATAAAATGGGGGTACTTTTATCTAAATAAAAAAAAAGCTGTTCACTTGAGCTAAAGAACATGATAAATTGTGTTTCCTTTTAGGAAGTAGCTTTATTGAAAATGGCAGCTATTTTCTCAGAAGTTATTTCCAGGCACCTGTAATCTAATGAGGTTTGTCCCTTTCAAAGAACAGTTGTATGTGCATGCCCGAATGCACACAACCTCTTCAGCCCAGAGCTGATAAAAGCATCTGCAAGCCATAGCTCAAGCACTTTTAAATTATATAACTGGGTGGTTTATTTGTTTTAATAAGATGGGGCAAATGTGAATCGCAGTGTACTTCTAACCTTTCATTCAGCCTGATGTTTTAATCATCTAGAGGAAGAGAAACAAAACAAAAGAAAACGATGGCAAACAAATGGTAATGATTCATGTGATGTTTGATAAGACAGTAACAGGAAGTCAAAATAAAAGCAAACATATCGCAACAGATGGAAGAGATCTTAGTCAAACTGTAACCCTTCAAAAAACTGAAAGGAAGCAGCTAATTAAGGATGAAATCTATTTTTGTCTGCTCTTCATATATTTAATTCCAAATATAGACAAAAGAGGATTGATTTCCCACCAAAGCAGGAAAACAAAAAACCAGGAGTCTGACTTTTTAACTATGGGAAAACCATTTATGCTGAGGACAATGCTCCTTCAAAGACTTCTAAGTATAACAGAGAGCATAATCCTGGTGCTGAAGCTGTTTCGCCAGCTGTAGCTAATTACTAGGCTTTTCTTTTCTTCATAAAACAAACTAATATGCTTTAAGGTTTAAAAAAGGAAAACACACCATCTCTCAGGAGGTACAAGGTAACCAGCAGCATGGAAGGCTCATTGTAGGACTGCAGACAGATGGAGGACAAAACAGGGAGGTGACAAAGTGGTCCCTATGCCCACTGCACTGCAAAAGAGGAATCTTTGTACTGGCCAAATATAGTTTGTGAAGAGAGAGGCAGGACAGAATCTGGTTTATGGCTTACATGGATTCAGTGTCTATAAAATACCATGAAAGTGGAACTGAGGAAGAGAGGTTGGGGTTGTAGGGCTGACAATTCATGAATTTCATCCCCCATGTCCTAAAAGAAAAGAAATAAAGAAAACAGGCTGCATCTACACATGAAATTAATGAAATGCAATAAATTCTGAAGCAGTCTGAGCCAGAATCAGGAGCAGTTCAAGTTGAGGTGGAGCTTCCTCAGACTGGCAGCAGGCTTGGGGGGTCAGCCCCAGGCTCCGGATGGTGGTGTTAGGGCTGTCTGGGGCACAAGAGTATTAAAGTGTGGAGTTGTGCAGCAGGCAACCATAGATGGAGGAAGAAAATATTATTTGGGGTGGGGGGAGTGCATGCATCAGCATAAGAACTACAACTCCCATCATGCTTTGCACAGCGTGATGCATTTGTGGTTAGCTTCTTTTGCCTCAGCCATATGGGATGTTGGCCTGGCTGCATGCCAAGTGGTGCTGCTGCTGTTGCTGGCCATGGCAAAACTAGTTTTGCGGGGGCTAAGCCCCATCAAGCCCTGGCCTTCCCCCACTTATGCAGGCAACCCCCATAGTTTAGCATCCCTGTGTCCTGGCCAGCCCCTGTTACTGTCTACATGTGCTTTTTCTCACATTATTCCGCCACAAGACAGTACTGTCCTCGACAGTACTATCTTATGAAAGAGTTAATTAATTTACTACACCCTAATACCAGTGCATGTGTAGTTAGTGATATTTGACTGCGGACCTAATTAGTCAACTACACAGTAAAGCGCATGTGTAGATGCACCTAGAGGGGCATAGCTGGACAGCTTTATACCCTGGGCAGCTGTGTGACATTGAAGGCAGTGCTATGTGCCACACTGCCAATCACAGCAATGTGATCAGCTATTTATGCTATTAAATTTAGTAAAGCTTGGAGGGAGAAAGCAGAAATCTTAACTTTCTTGAAGCAGAAATTTTCATGTCCACCTGAAGCAGTTTGTCTGGAGAATAGATATGGAGCCCTAGCAACAGGGGGCAAGAAGCATGTTCTGTTGGCAGAGGAGGACAGGCCAGGCCTCCCTGAGGTGGGAAGGATTGAGACAACTGTCACAAAAAAGAAGCAACAGGTGATGGTGTTGGAGACTCCCTTCTGCTGAGGATGGAGAGCGCCATCTGCCAGCCTGACCTGTTGTTTCGAGAAGCCTGCTGCTTGCCTGGAGTCTGGATCTAAGAGGTCACAGAGGGATTACTAAGACTCATCTGGGCCTCTGACTACTATTCCATGCTGCTCATCCATGTGGATACCAACAATATTGCCAGGGGAGACCCTTAATGCATCAGAAGTGACTACAGGGCTCTGGGTGCAAGGGTGAAGGAGTCTGGGGCTCAGGTGATGTTCTCTTTGATCTTTCCAGTCAAGGAAAAGGCCCTGGGGAGGAGTGGGTGCATCCTAAAGATCAATATCTGGCTGTGCAGGTGGTGTCACCAGCAGGACTTTGGCTTCTTTGACCACAGGATGATGTTCCAAGAAGAAGAATTGCTAGGAAGAGATGGGATCCACTTAACAAAGAGAGGGAAGGACAGCTTCACAGACTTGCTTCCTAACCTAGTGAGGAGGGCTTTGAACTAGGATTGCTGGGCGATAGAGACCAAAGGTAAGTGACGAAGTCAGTGACCTGGAGGAAAAACAAGCAGGAGGGGCAACAGGTCAGGTATTCTTATTCTTCCTGATAAATCAGGGCAACAGGCTAGTTACCTCAAGTGCCTGTACACAAATTCATGGAGCCTGGGAAACAAGTAGGAAGAATTGGAAGTCCTCGCACAGTCACGGAACTATGATGTGATCGGAATAACAGAGACTTGGTGGGATACCTTGCATGACTGGAGTACTGACATGGATGGGTATCAACTGTTCAGGAAGGACAGCCAGGGGAGAAGAGGAGGAGGAGTGGCACTTTATGGAAAAGAGCCATATGATTGTTCAGAGCTCCAGTGTGAAACTGGAGATAGGCCTGTTGAAAGTATCTTGGTTATGGTCAGAGGAAATAGCAGGAAGGGTGATGTCATGGTGGGGTCTGGACCATGAGACGAGGAGGAAGTGGTGGATGAGGGTTTATTCAAACAGCTAGCAGAAGTTTCCTGATCAGAGGCCCTGGTTCTCATGGGGAGGCTTCAATGACCCTGACATATGCTGGGAGAGCAGTACAACAGTGCACAGGCAATCCAGGAAGTTTTTGGAGAGTGTTAAGGACAACTTCCTGGTGCAGGTGCTAGAGTGGTCAACTAAGAGCTATGCTCTTCTTGACTTCCTGCTCACAAATGGGGAAGAATTGGTGGGGAATAGCAGCCACAAGATGATTGAGTTCAGGATCTTGAGGAAAGACAGGATGAAGAGCAGCAGAGTAAGGATCCTGGACTTCAGAAAAGTAGGTTTTGACTCACTCAGAGAACTCATGGGCAGGATCCTCTGGGAAGCCGGTCTGAGGAGGACAGGAGTCCAAGAAACCTGGCTGTACTTGAAAGAAGCATTACTGAGAGTGCAGGAACAAAATCATCCTGATGTGCAAGAAGACTAATAAGTGTGGCAGAAGACCAGCTTGGCTTAGCAGGGATCTCCTCAGTAAACTAAATCACAAAAAGGAAGTTTATAAGAAGTGAAAATTTGGACAAGCAACTAGGGAGGAGTATAAGACTATTGCTTGGGCATGCAGGGATGAAGTCAGGAAGGCCAAAGTGCAATTGGAGTTTCAGCTAACAAGGGATGTGAAGGAGAACAAGAAGTTGTTTGGGACAGCTGTTTGGGACAGATCTCTGGCAAAGGTGCACAGGTCCAAGCCCATTGCACCCCCAAGAGCAGAGGATCCCAGCAGATCCCTCTGGTGGACCATGATCCCACACCCAGTGTGAAGCCAAGAGGTAAGTGGGGCCCACGGCAGAAGAGCACTAGATAGGAGCAGGAGGCAGCTGAGAGGAGCCAAGGAGGGTCATATGCCCCCCCAGCTCCTACTTAGCCCAGCTCCCTTTGGAACCATGCAACCACAATGTGCAAACAGGCATACTCTGGGACCCAGTGTGCGGGTTATCATGTGAGTTCAGGCAAGCAAGAGGGGCACGAGGCCCTAGGCAGCAAGCCTGAAGAGAAGGGTCATCACAGCAGTAACCCAGACTACTACCTGTGTGATGGTGGTGATGTGCCACACCCTGAAGATCCACCCCCCACTGCACTTGGAGCCTTCTCCTCTAGTACTACTGAGGTCTCTACCCAGATGGAGCAATGGCTCTTGGCTGTGGGGGCTGCCTGGCATGAATGCAGGCATCTGGGATCAGAAGGAGACACTTTCCCTTGTGGGGTGTACTCCATGTTAGAGTCCCTGGAGTGCCAGATCTAGGCTGTGGTGCAGAGGCTGCATGCCATCAATGGCAAAGAGGAGATCGATGCGTACTACCAGGCTCTTCCCTGAAGAATGAGGAGGGAAGAACAAGGAAGGCTAGCAGGATGAGGGCATACAAGAGGAATCCTTGTGAAGTCCAGCTGGGGGTTACTTGGACAAAGGTCATTTCCAGCCCCAAGGCACCCTGCACCAGGGTCACCTACTGCCTACAGAACTTCATAACAGATACAAACCCCTCAAAACATCAGCAGAGCAAGCAGAGTTGCCGACTCCAGCACTTGAGGAAGGAAGACAACCAGAAACCACACCTAAGAAGAGACAGAGTGGTTGTTGTGGGAAGAACTGATCTGCCACCCTGAGCCCTTAGTCTGTGAGATCTGCTGCCTCCCAAGTATCTGGGATGTAGCTGAGAAGATCCCTAAACCTGTCCAGCCCTCCAACCACCACCCGATGCTCCTCATCCATGTGGGAACAAATGACACAGCTTGGAACAATCCTGGCTGGGTCATAAGTAACTACATGGCTCTGAGGGCTGGGCGCAGAGGGCTGGGTGTGCAGGTGGTTTTCTCCTTGTTCCTCCCAGTTATGGGTCACAGGCTTAGAAGGGAGAGGTGCACTGATGAAGTAAATAGAAGACTGAGGCATTGGTGTGACCACCAGAGCTTCGGATTCTTCAATCACAGTCTGCACCTCAGAGACAGAGGCAGTGGTCCATTGGGAAGAGATGCTCTCCAGTTCAACCCAATGGAAAACTGGGTCCTTTTCTAACTAAATAGGGGGCAAAAAGAAGGTATCAGGTAATGCGGGGCCCCTGCAACACGCTGGGAAATTTGGTTGTCACACCAGATGACAAAGCTAACCTATTTAACAACTTCTTTGCCTCCATTTTCCTGAGCAGGGACCGGATCAGCCCTGCCACTGAGCCCCTCTCAGGCCCCAAGGGAGGCACACATAGGGCAAGGGTCAGTGAGGATCTAGTCAGGGAACTTCTGGAGGGACTGGATATATTTAAATCAGCTGGTCCGGATGATCTGCACCCCAGAGTGCTGAGAGCATTAGCTGAAGTCATTGTGGGACATCTGGCATGGCTTTACGAGCACTCGTGGTGCTCTGGTGTGGTGCCAGAGGATTGGAAGAGGACCAGTGTGGTTCCCATCTTCAAAAAAGGGGGGAAGGAGGACCCAGGAAACTATAAGCCAGTTAGTCTTACCTCGATCCTGGGTAAGCTTTTTGAGAGAATTATTCTGGCACATGTCCACAAGGGGCCAGCAGGGGAGATTATGCTTAGGGGCAACCAAAACAGGTTCATTAGAGGAAGTTCCTGTCAGACCAACCTGGTGGCCTTCTACGACCAGGTCACCAAATCCTTAGATGCAGGGGTAGCAGTGGACATAGTCTTCCTGGACTTTCGGAAGGCCTTCAACACTGTGTCTCACCCTATTTTCATTAAAAAACTGGGGGACGGTTGTGTTGACACCTACACAGTCAAATAGGTCGCCAACTGGCTGGAGGGCCACACCCCGAGAGTGGTAGTGCACGGGTCATTTTTGACCTGGAGGGGCAGTGGGGTTCCACAGGGCTTGGTCCTCGGGCCCTCACTGTTCAACATCTTCATCAGTGACTTGGACAAGGGGGTAAAAAGTACGCTGTTCAAATTTGCTGACAACACTAAGATGTGGGGGGATGTGGGCATGCTAGAAGGAAGGAATAGGCTACAATCAGACCTAGACAGGTTAAAGGGGTGGGCAGATGAGAATAGAATGGGATTCAACACTGACAAGTGCAAGGTGATATAGCTGGGGAGGAAGAACCAGCACCATACCTACAGACTGGGGAACTCCCTTCTCATCAGTGCAGAGGCAAAAAGGATCTTGGAGTCATCATTGATGCCAAGATGAACATGGGCCGGCAGTGTGGGGATGCAGTCAGGAAGGCGAACCGCACTTTGTCATGCATCCACAGATGCATCTCAAGCAGGTCCAAGGAGGTGATCCTCCCCCTCTATGCCGCACCGGTCAGGCCACAGCTGGAGTACTGCGTCCAGTTCTGGGTGCCGCACTTCAGGAGGGATGTGGACAACATGGAGAGGGTCCAGAGGAGGGCCACTTGCATGATCAGGGGCAGCAGGGCCTACGAGGAGAGGCTATGGGACCTGAACCTGTTCAGTCTCCACAAGAGAAGGCTGAGGGAGGATCCAGTAGCCGCTACAAACTAGTCAAAGGGGACCAGCAGGCCTTGGGGGAGTCCCTGTTCACCCGAGCACTACCAGGAGTGACTAGAAATAACGGTCACAAGCTGGCAGAAGGTAAATTCAAATTAGACATCAGGAGGTGCTGCTTCACTGTCAGGGCGGCTAGGATCTGGAACCTACTTCCAAGCAAAGTGGTGCTGGCTCCTACCTTGGGGATCTTTAAGACAAGGCTAGACAATCACCTTGCTGGGGTTGTTTGACCCCAGTACTCTTTCCTGCCATGGCAAGGGGTTGGACTTGTTGATCTGCTCAGGTCCCTTCCAACCCTACTAATTATGAAACTATGAAACTATGAAAAGAAGCTTTTTTCAACCTGATTGGCTGATCTGCTTTACAGAGCTTTAAATTAAGATCGCTGGGGGACAGGCGGATGAGCATCAGAGCAAGCCCAAGAAGTAACAAGCTCATAATCAGCAGGTCAAGAAATACAATCAAACTTACTCTGACCCCAGCCTAAGGTTGGGACTCTCCTAAATGCAAAAGAGAAGCCTAGGTGGCAGGCTTAGCTGCCTGTACACAAATGCCAGGAGCACAGGGAACAAACAGGAGGAACTGACCCTTCTTCTAAGCAATAACAAATATGATCTCATAGGGATAGCGGAGACCTGGCAGGACTTCACCTATGTCTGGAATGCAGGTATAGATGGCTATACTTTGTATAGAAAGAAGGGCAGGGTTGTAGCTCTCTGTATCAAGAAGCAGTACACTTCCCTACTAGCTGACATTGGCATCCAAGGAGGGCAACTCAAAACCCTCTGGGTTAGAATATGTGGAGAACATGGTGAAGGGATATTACTGTAGGAGTCTGTGGCAGGGCGATCGAGGGGTGCCGTGACCTCCCCCAGTGCCCCTACCTACCATGCCAAATAGGGTCTCGAATGCACCCTCTATCTCGCCCGCCACATCTTGTTGGTAAATATTGTTCAAGGGAGGCTGCCTTTTTGCCCTCCTTGGCTCAGTGCCTTGCTGTACCGGGGCTCTGTCCAATTGCTCACCTGCATCCTCACAGCTGCCCCCTCGCTTCCCTCGCAGCCCTTGCCGCACCGGAGCCTATCTCCCATGCTCTTGCCTGCACTGAGGCCTGTCTCCCGTGGCTCTCGTAGCCCGCACCGGGGCCTCGCCTCGCGCTTCCCTGCCCGCACCGGGGCCTCGCCTCGCGCTTCCCCGCCCGCACCGGGGCCTCGCCTCGCGCTTCCCCGCCCGCACCGGGGCCTCGCCTCGCCATCCCAATATTGCCCACACTGGCTTGCCTTTCCCTTTATACGAATCACCCTCCCTGGGCCCTGTGCCTCGCACTCCCCACGCTCTCGCCCCCAACCGGGGCCTGTGCCTCGCGCTCCCCACGCTCTCGCCCCCAACCGGGGCCTGTGCCTCGCGCTCCCCACGCTCTCGCCCCCAACCGGGGCCTGTGCCTCGCGCTCCCCACGCTCTCGCCCCCAACCGGGGCCTGTGCCTCGCGCTCCCCATGCTCTCGCCCCCAACCGGGGCCTGTGCCTCGCGCTCCCCACGCTCTCGCCCCCAACCGGGGCCTGTGCCTCGCGCTCCCCACGCTCTCGCCCCCAACCGGGGCCTGTGCCTCGCGCTCCCCACGCTCTTGCCCCCAACTGGGGCCTGTGCCTCGCGCTCCCCGTGCTCTCGCCCCCAACTGGGGCCTGTGCCTCGCGCTCCCCATGCTCTCGCCCCCAACCGGGGCCTGGCTCGTGGCTCCCACCCGCACTGGGGCCTTGCTCGTGGCTCCTGTAATTGGGGCTCAGTCGGCCTCGGCCTTACCTGTCCCCCAGACCCCTTCCTTGGGTCCTATGCCCCACTGGGGCTTCTCCCAATTGGGCCTCAGGCGGCCTCAGCCCTACCTGACCCCCCAGACCCCTTTCTTGGGTCTTACGCCCCACTGGGGCTTCTTGCCTACTTCCACACTGGGCTCCTCCTGATATCGTCCACACTAGGGCCGGGGTCAGGACACCCCAAAATGCAGCACTCTCTCCAGCACTAGGAACCCCTGCACACTGCTGGGGAGCTCCTATGAGGCCTCCTCCAACCCCTACAGCCTCGTCCGGACCTCCCGTTTTATATCACAACCAAAACAGAAAACGCAAAGCCTATAACATAAATCCCGAACCAACCTGGCTATCCTTTATACATAGCCCTGCCAGGGTCCTCTCCACCACGTATCATCATGGCAACACTGCTCAAGCCATCCGGCTTCCTTACTATGCCTGCCCTGCTTGCTCCCGCAGAGCTCCCGCTTCTTAGGCAGCCAGAGGGGAACTGACCTTCCAGCCTCAGCCTGTCTGTTTATAAAGGCCAGGCCCTGCCCCCTTCTGGTCAGCTGACCCAACTGGTTCTCTCAGCAACCCACACCTGTGCTGCCCTGGTGAGTGGCAGCTGAGCCCGTATTACTATTATCAGTAGCAGGCACCTTAGTGCCCTGCTACAGAATCTACTACAGACCTTCTAACCAGGAGGAAGAGCTTGACTGCAAATTCTCTAGGGAACTAAAAGTGGCTGCATGCTCTTGGTGCATGGTTGTCAAGGGGGGTTTCAACCACCCTGATATCTCACAGGATGGGAATTCAGCTAAATCTGATTGGTTGCTCAGATTCCTCACCTGCATTGACAAGCTATATCTGACTCAAGGAGTCCATGGGCTGACAAGGCATGAGGCACTGCTAGATCTGGTTCTGGCCAAGGGGGATGATCTAGTGAGTGACCTGAGGATTGAAGGGAAGCTCAGTGACAGGGATCACAAGTTGATCACTTTCTCTATCCATCATAAACCTGGCAAATCAGTCAGCAATGCAGAAATTCTTGACTTTAGGAAAGCTGACTTTCATAAGCTCAGAAGGTTGGTCATCAGGGCCCTGAAAGATCATGTTCTGACAGGGAAGGGAGTCCAAGATGTGGTCAGTCCTTAAGGATGTGATCCAGAAAGCACAAGGGAAGTACATTCTGGCCCATAGGAAAGGTAGTAAAAAGGCTAGGAAACTCCCTTGGCTCAATAGAGAACTCATGGACCTCCTGAATCTTAACAGAGAAGCCTATAAGGGTTGGAAGATGGGAAATACCTCTAAGCAGAATTATGCACTACTGGCACACACCTGTAGGGATCAGACCAGAAAAGCCAAGGCCAAAACCGAGCTCAAATTAACTATAGGAATCAAGGACAATAAAAAGTCCTTCAGCTACGTAGGAAGTTGAGAGAGAAATAAGGCTAACATTGGACCCCTGCTAAACCAAATGGGGCAGCTGACATCTGACACTGAGGAAAAAGTTAATCTCCTTAATGATCACTTTGCATTGGTTTTTCACCAATCCAAAGGGAGCACCCTGCCTGACAGGACACATGATTATGTGCATCTGGGTGGCCATATGCCTACATTAGACGAAGACCTTCTGAAGGAACACCTTGAGAGGCTGGAAATCCATGGGTCAGTGGGCCCTGATGGAATACACCCAAAAGTGCTAAAGAAGTTGGCTGACATCATAGTGCAACAAATGGCAAGGATATTCAAGAACTCAGAGCACTCAGAAAAGGTTCCTGAAGATTACAAGAGGGCCAACGTGGTGCCTAACTTCAAGAAAGGAAGGAAGGGAGATTCAGGGAATTACAGGCCAATCAGTTTGACCTCAATCCCTGGAAAGATCTTGGAAAAAATTATCAAAGAATCCATCAGCAACAGGCTAATGGAAGGCAACATTCTAAGAGATAGCCAATGTGGCTTCATCGTGGGTAGGTCTTGCCTGACCAACCTCATTTCCTTCTACGACCAGGTGACACATCATTGGGACAAAGGAGAAGAGGTTGATATCATATATTTAGATTTCAAAAAAGCCTTTGACTTGGTCTCCCATGATGTTCTCATGGTAAAATTGGGGAACTTTGGCCTTGACAACCTTACAGTCCAATGGCTGAGAACTGGCTCCGTGGTCAGACCCAGAGAGTAACAGTTGATGCATCTATGTCAACGTAGCACATGGTGACCATGGTATCCCCCAGGGTTCAGTACCCAGACCAGTACTCTTTTAATATAGTCATAAATTATCTAGATTCAGGTGTCAGTAGTGGACTGGCTAAGTTCGCAGATAACAGCAAATTATGGGGAAGCATGGTCACGCTAGAGGATAAGCTGGGGATTCAGGACAACATGGACAGGCTCACAAGGTGGACGGATCAAAACCTGATGACATTCAACATAGAGAAATGCAAGGTGCTCCACCTCGGGAGAAAGAACCCACATCATACTTAAAGGTTTTGCCAGTGCTTCACTCACTAGCATCATGACCAAAAGAAACTTGGGGATCATGACTGACCACAAGATGAATATGAGACACCAATGCAATGCTGCAGCTGACAAAGCAAATAAAACCCTGGCTTGCATCTACCAATGCATCTAAAGCAAGACCCAAGATGTTATTTTTCTGCTTTATTCAGCCTTGGTGAGGCTTCAGTTGGAGTACTGCATCCAATTGTGGGTTCCAAACTTTTAAAAGGACGTAGAGAAGCTTGAGAGAATTCAGAGGAGAGCCATGTGCACGATCAGAGATCAAGAGAGCAGGCCTTATGAGGAAACACTGAGAGGTATGGTTCTCTTCAACTTGAAAAAAAGTAGGCTCAGGGGGGAGTCAGTGGTATCCTATAGGTATATCAGTCTTGTGCATCAGGATTTGGGAGAATATCTGTTCACCAGAGCACCCCAAGGGCAGACAAGGTCCAATGGTCACAAACTGCTGAAAGACCATTTTAGACTGGACATGACCATCCAAGTCTCCAGAGTCTGGAATAGACTCCACTCAGAAGTGGTGCAAGCACCTACTCTGGACACGTTCAAGAAGCATTTGGATGATTATCTTGCTGGGGTCATATGACCCCAGCTGACATCCTGCCCTTTGGGAGGCTGGAACGATGATCTCACAAGGTTCCTTCCAGCCCTAATGTCTATGACATCCACAGAGGTTGTGGGCTCTCCATCCTTGGAGATTTTTAAGACCTGGCTAGACAAAACCTTGACTGGAATGATCTAGTTGGGGATGGTCTCGTCTTGAGCAGGAGGTTGTGCTAGATGACCTCCTGAATTCCCTACCAACCCTAATTTTCTAAGATTTCTAAGAAATTCAAGAATGGCAGATTTCCATGTTGCCTGTTTAATACTCTCATGCAAATATGAATATGTATATACCACTGCATTAAACACAAACCCATATCTGTTTAATACAGGGAACCCCCACTTAACACTGTTTTGCTTAGCGCCATTTCGCTATAACACTCATTTCAAATTAATACCTGATTTCACTCAGTGCTCAGCAAGTTTCATTATAATGTTCATGGTCGCCATCTTGGGTTACTAAAAACTGCAGTCATTATTTTGGGTCATCAAATACTTTCAGTTTCGCTTAACATTCGTTTCGCTTAACGCTCAGTTTTTCAGGAACCAATTAAAAGCACTAAGTGGGAGCTCCTTCTACCCAATCCCAGTTTACTATCTGAATAACACCACCAAGTTCTGTGAGTTAATTCTGAATTTGCATATGTTTACACCTTTACATTTTTCTACTAATATATTCACTTACACTTGTACTAATATTACATGAAATGTTTGCTAGATGTTTTTATTCTTACCACTTTAAAATCTTATCTTCAGTCTTTTATTTCATTGAAAATTTTAGAAAGTAAAAACAGAATGGAAAAATATCAAATGAGCTTCTTAGATAGTTGCTTGCTGTTTCCTTGAGTATTAAATTGTTCCAGGATTGGCAATATTCCATGTATTTTCATCCTTTGTATACTTTTCTATTACTTCATGGTAGCACTGGATATTATGAGAATGAGTTAAAAGATCAAATCTTTGGTAAATTAATAATGCCATGAACTATCCAAACAATTCCCCTTTTAACATGCAGAACATACATTTCTAGACATTTAAAATAAACAAAACAAACTCCTATAGCATAGTGAAAAATTTCTGTCTTTTCAAAGAAAGATATAAAATGCTAGGACACTATCTTATTATTGCCTTGTGAACTTAACTACCCTTGTCCTGTTTGTATCCACAGAACAAAAGCACTTCCAGAGAAAAAGAAAGACAAGAGAACTAATTACTTACAATCACTGAACCCAAATCTTTAAGGTACTGAATTCTGGTCACTTCTATTGAAAAAAAAATACAACACTGAGGAATTCTGCCTAAAACTTATGGTATGAAGTCAGTGCTACATATACTCAGCTTGTGATCCTCTATACCTCTTAGTGTTTAATTCATTTTATGTCACAGTGTGAATAATTCTTGCACTGATCAACTTCACAAAAGGCCTACATGACCTGCATTAGACAGATTTAAGGTTTAGATAAACAAATGTCTTACTTGCTATCATGTTTTCAGTAGCAAACCAAGCAACAAGCTATCTTGGACTTGTTACTATTAGATGGTGAAAGGTCTAACCATCAGAATGTGCTCTCTGACACATTAGCTTCTTCCCTTAAGTCTAGGCAGAAGCAAAAATTGCCATTACCTTGTCAGTCTGATTGCTTCCCTCTCCACATTTAGTTCCATTTATTCTTCCTCTAAGCTTTACTTAAAGTTCCCTTTTTTACAGTTGACTGTCATCTATGTAAGTAAATTCTATCTTTTCAAAACCAAAGATGTAAAATAAATCTTGATCCAGGTTTGAAAAATAATGACCTTTTTCTCCTGATAAGAAAGAGGGAAAGAAAATGGGATAGCCTTATAATGCCCAGGTCATAGTGTCCATGTCATGTAAATTCCATTGCACATGATAGAATGGATTGTATTGGCATTTCCGATAGTATTTACTTATGAGAAGAAATTAAACATGAAAAATATCTGTGGGAAAAATTACCACAACTGGGAACTAGTCAAAAGGGAATATGATACTAAGAAAATTTACTTCCATCCTTGAGTTATCAATGTCGATATAATTAATGTATATACATAAAAAGCCACAAAATAATGCTGCTATCTATAAAGTTTATGATCTTTATGAAAATTTGCAATGAGTTATGGAAGTGTAGAGTATTATGTCCATTATAAAGAACAGCTTGTGGTCATGGGTATGGTCATCATTGTGTTGTATGTCTATTGCTAAAACCTGTAAAGTGAATGAAATTAATGTATGTATATACGTGTAGAGATGTAGCCACCATTTAGCTCACCATTTATAAGGTGTAGGCCTTTTAGAGTATTATTAATTTTAAAGCATCACTCCAGATTCTTATTTCAAAGAAGGAAAACATGCTAGTTTAAATTAGAATACATGTCCTCATAGAGTATTTCTCTCAATTTAGGACGTTACAAACTGATCTTTCTGTCCTCTGGAAGCTACATGTTTATGGTTTCTAAATTAATTTACACCTTATATAATAATCGGTTAGCATAATTAACCACTGTTTTGTTGGGTTCTGGCTGGACTTTTTCCTTAATCCACACATAGGCCGTGTACAGACATTTAGTTTCTCCTGAGAGTGGCTGCTCTGCCAAAAAGAAACCACAAGTTTACAGTTGTTCAGGATGTTTCTCCCTGAATAAAAATAACCACTTTGAGGGAAAAATAACCTGAAAAGAACCAGGGTTGAGTCAGTCCTAGAAGTAGCTAAACATATTCTCTTCTGAAAAAAGCCACAGCACAGTCCTTCAGCATCTGGGGCTGCTTTGCTTCTCTTCCCCCCGCCCCCTGCCTCATGAGAGACCATGTTGCTCAGTGAACTCTGGTGCTCTAGCTGAGCAGGGAACAGAATATGTGCCCTTCACCTTTCTCACACTGTTACACAGGCAGTCTGGGTTAGTCAATCAGGGTAGCATGGTAGCATGTGCACTGCTACCAGCTGTTGCTAGGCAGACTGAAGGAACCTGCAAGGCATGCTAAGATGTATGCAGAGGGGGGCCTTGGCTCTACAGCCTCAGCGCTGCAAGCTCAATGGTCTTCAAAGGCTCAGCATTTGAATGTCTGTTCAGGCACCTAAAGTTATGTTTTTCTATCAGAACATACCTGAGAGAATTCTCCCAGATTATTTGAACATGTGTATGTGACCACAAGTAATATACCAAAAGAAACCGATTCACTTTTTACTTTCCCTTATGTCCATTTAAGAGGATGGCACTTCAAATTTTCAGAAGTTTGCTCTCCATTTGAACCCTATATGGGAGCCATTTAAACAAGGATTTGGCTTTTTTCTCTCATTAACTTTCATGTGTCTATTCTGATACAAGAAATCTCATTTTGTATCACATTAACACCACCTTTCTATTTAATACCAACTACATTTGATTTAATTTATTTTCCAAAACAGAATAAATGACCAGTGAACAAACATGAAGTGTCACAGGAAGCTGTAAAATAAATAGATGGGCAGCAAAAAAATTATGGGGAATGTATTAAAAGTACATGGGATGTCAAAACATGATGCTTGTAGGCATTTTGTATAAAAGTAAACTTATGGAGGACAATGGCACCAGGTAATCAGCTCCAGAGCAAGAGTCGAAGTGACAGATACCAAACCAGAAAATCATGCCCTAAGAAATGAGCAATGAGTTAAATCACTCATAATCCTGGCAACCCAATAGACACATGAATAGATCCTAATTGAGTTCCTGGGGCTTTGCATGAGCAATATACCTTAAAAACTTTAAAACACACATACACAGATTAAGTCTGACTCTGATGAAACCTTCAGACAGAAGCATGTGTATGTGGCTTAACCTGGCAAACCATTAAGCAAGGTTTGTTGCTTCTACTCCTGCAAGTAAAAAAAAAAAAATCATTGTAAAGTGCAAGGAACTATTTATCTTTTGATAGGAGACTCTGACCTGATGGGCTGTTTTACTACTCATGATGTTGCATGTTTTCCTGATTGACTAATAAACTTCCATCTTGAGCACCTCCTTACTGATACATTTAGATAGTGTGGTTCTCGCCCTAACCTCTTTTTCCACCTCTTCTTAGTAGTAATTCTCTTCAGAACAGATACAACACCATTTTATTCTCTAAAGTGGGGCTTAAACTCGCCACATGGCAGAATGTGTTCTTTTGATTTGAATTTGTCACTACTCTATGACTTTACTGATCATGCTGCCACTGCAAACACAGATTGTCATGAAAGCACAAAATTTTGAACAGTTTGACGTCTAAAACATTCATGTAGAGGCACAGGTGCCGACTTCTATTTTTGCGGGGTGGGGGTAAGATGATGGGCTCCCTGCATCCCCCATCCCCCAGTGGCATGGCTGGAGCAGAACCAAGGGAAGCCCATGGGGGTATGGGGCCAGATGTAGGCTGCCTGCTGAAGGTTCAGGGCTCCTTGCCCTCCTGCTCTCCCCCCATGAGCCCTGTGCCAGCCATGGCACCATGGTGAGGTGCCCCTAGCCCACCCAGCACCAAAAGGGATACAACAGGGGTACAACAGGCATGGCCAGCATGGGGCTTCTGGAAAGAGGGCAGCTAGGCAGGGAGTTCCAAACCTGCAGTGAGCACCCCACATCCATCCCCACCCTGCACACAAATCTGCAGGGAACATGCCCCTCGTGCCCCACCTCCCCAGGAGTGTGCACAGCAGCAGGGAGAAACTTCCCCCTCAGAATAAGCCACCCATGGCTCTGTCCCACTCCCAGCCCTGGCCTGGGCCCCATGCATCACCCTGGCTAGGCAGCACCTCCAGGCCCAGTCCCTGCCCTACTCCCTCCCTCACCATCAGGGCCTCAATCTGCCTCCCCACCCCATAGATTTACCTGCAGGAAGCTGGGGGAGCTGCTCTCCACCAACCCTTGGGGCTGCATTCCTGGGCAAGTGCATGAATACTTTTCATAAAAGCACATGGAAGCAGCATGCTCTTCCAGAGAGAACATGGAGACCATACTTTGTCACATAAAGGGAGAGAATGGGGCCAGAATAAAGCATAAAAGCACCCCACCCTGTGCTGAGTCTGAGTCCTGGGGCCTGAAATCACATGGTTACATCTAGATGTGACATTCCTTTTTTCTTTTCTCTTTTTAAGTACCTTTCTAACCCTAATAGTTATAAATGGAGCTATTTAAACAGAAAAACACCCATGAAATCATGGTTTTTGTCAAATGGTTTTAAATCAACTTTTCTAAATGAAATGAAAGCCTTTGTTTCTTAGGTGTTCATGTTTTTTGCTTTTCTCCTGCTTCCCTTCCATTCATCCCTTTTTTGACAGCTGACCTATTAATCTAAGTTTAAAACTATAGAAGACTTGCTTTTAAACAAATTCTGAAACAAAGAACAAGTAAACAAGCATTTGTAAGGAAAAGGTAATAAAATTCAGCATGTGTTTACCAAAGGTTACACATGTCCTAAAATCTTTTTTTGACAAGATAACTTTTTTCTTTTTTAACAAAGGGAATCTGGTAGGGCTAATCTATCCAGTCTTCTGAAAGCACCTGACATAGAGCTACATGGGAAATTATTAGTTATGATAGAAAAGATGGGGGTTCTGTAAGAACTGTAGCATGCGTATGAAGCTGAGCACAGGGAGATACAAACAGGCTGAGCTGAAAGGATAACCCTTAGGCTGGGAGGAGGGATATTACTTGTGTAGGTCCTCAAGGATCAGTTGTAAAACTAATATTATTTAATAAATTCTCTAGAGACCTGGAACAAAAAATTGGAGTATGCTGATGAAATCTGCTAATGACACAATGGTGGGAGACACTGACAACAGAAAGGCGGGGATCAGTATATGAGACAAGAAGAACAAGAAATTTCTGTGGTAAGCAAATGGTTCTTTAGCTGAAAATGAAAGGAGGAGAAAGATCTGGATATACTAATTGATTACAGATTATAACGTAGCACCTACATGATGCAACCAGACAAGGTAAACACACTCCGAGAATGTATTACCAAAGGTATTTCTAATACAAATAGAGAAGTATTAATTCCACTGTAAAAGACTTCATTGGGTGGCCTGTGTACATTTCTGGTCACTTATATTCAAAGAATATAAATTCAAACCAGAAGAGAAGAGCTTAGTGTGATTAGCCTAGACAACAACAAGGAGAGGAGAGGACTGAGCAAGGAGGCGACTGCTTCCTCTAAATAAATTATGGTAATAAAACCACTGAGAGAGAGGAAGTGATATTGTTGGCACAAGAACATAAACTTGGACTGGAAAAAAGTTTATAACTATCAGAGCAGAGAGGTTGCTGAACACTCCTCCACTAGGAATAGCAGGGTGAAGGGGAGGGGAAATTTTGTAGTTCTGGGATGGTGTTTGGTAAATTTATGAATGAAATAATATACTGTAGAGGTAGAGACAGAAGGGCTGGTCTTGATAACCCAAGAAGTCCCACCCAGTTTCATGTCTTATCTTTCCTTTAGAAAAAAGGTAAGGTAAGGAAGTATATGAATTAAAATAAAAAAATTATGACATACTTCTATTATTTTCCAATATGCTAAAAACAGTCAAAGAAAATTGTTGGAAATCATTATACTGTATTTCACTATCATTTAATCCAACCAGATGGCTTAAGGTTGTGCAGTGAATTCTACAGGGTAAAGCATAAGAGAGTTAAAGCTCCTTTAAATGTGACACATACACAAAAAAGAAAAATCTTTGTTTTAAATTTTTGAAGTATGGACAATTTCCTGAATTGGACAGATAATCTGTAGCTATTGATTTGTAATGTGGGTGAGCATTTACATGAATAGTCCCACAGAACCAATGTGTCTAAATTCTCACTAACGTAAGTATGGTTTCACCTTTGGATAGAAACATTTGTCCCAAGGGTTACCTTTTTTTCTGTAAGAATCAGCAAAATATTATTGCATAAAAATGTCTGAACTATGAACCTGATTCTTGACTATTACATCAGTTTCATGAAGCTGCACTTCCAAGGAAGATAAAGACTCAGGACCAATCACTGTATTTTCACTTTCAATTCATCAACAGGCAAGCATACTGTACTCTCTACAGTGACTGTGAACATATATCTGTGCGACAGAGTGAAAAGCTGAAATGAGAGTAAATTATAGTTGCTTTTTATTTTATGTTTGTATTCAATATAGTTTGATTACTTGAAAGGACTTGTATCCAACATATTGCTGTATGAAACAATATCATGAAAAATACATGTCTCTTAATGCAAGGGCTGCACTGACAGTTTGTCACAGGCAAAATCTGCAGAATCAACAAAGAGGCTAAATAAACAAGTCAAAATCTGAATGATCTAATATACCATTGTATATTTTTAGCAATCTCTATTCTAATTTCATGTACATAAAACTAGCACTGTAAATTTTTTGGTCCTGCCTTTATACCACTTTGTTTCCAACGCCAGTTGCAACACTTTGTGATCCATCCTTTATAACTGCCATGACAAAACATGCTATTATGCTACTGCTGCTTTTCCTAAGCTATTAGAGACCACATCACTTTTAACAAATAAGGCTGACAAGAATATAATAGAAAAAATGTTCCTTTTACTATTACTGATACCCACTTTATGTTTCTCAACTAGGAAAAACAAAATGACATTGCATTATCATTATATATGCTTCTGTCTCCCTAGATGTCCTTCAGGTGTTATAGAACCTTACAGTGGCCAGAGCACTCCTTCTAAAGGATTGAGCAGCTAGCTTTTTATGCAAGTTGTCTATTCTACAGAACACATTCACCTCTTAACTCACCAGCTGGCTAGTTCACTGAGAGAATACTTATTACAGATGTACAATGACAGCAAATTCCAGTAATAGATGGAATGTAATGCAGGTTAGCTATTCCTTCCAAAATTGTTCATTTTAGCTCCGCTTCCTTTACGCTCACTTTTATTGGTTGGTTGATTCTTTTTTTCCAAAGGAGCTTTATTTACTAAATAAAGGGATCAAACTCCAGATTATATTTCTCGGCAAGTTTGAACAACTTAAATTATTTGAATCCTACCAGAACTCTAAATTGGTATATCTACTGTGCTAAACTACATCAGGATAAGAAAGACCACTGCTGAAAAGAATTATTTCTAAAATTAACATGATCGATTTTGGTATATCTTAGTAAGCCTGAAATGAAGCCTTTGTATTGATGATTTTAGCAATATTTAAGCACCAAAGTATCTCAATAAAAATACTGTAAATAGGAAGTAAAGCAGTATTCTGCTCTGTGCTGACTTAAAATAGGTCAGTGGTTTTCAACCTGTGCTGCCATTGCTGGGCTAGGTTGCCTGACTCCCTGTCAGTCTTTAAGATAGGGGTAGGGGTTTCATGGCAGAAGAAGTGATATGAAAGGGTTCTGTGACTTCAGGAAGTTTGAAAACCACTAAAATAGGTGTTGATTCAAAGAGGCCTACAAAAAGGTTTCTCTTTCTTGCCATCTTGCTGGCAAGAAATGACAATCATGAAGATTCTATTTGGTAGCTTTTCAAACATTTACTTTTGTCCAAAAATAACTTTTGGTTTCAGTAAGTTAAACTGCAAACCTCTCTTTTACAATATGCACTATATATCTTTTTAGACATATGAATTCTATGCTAAATGCTCATGATAACAACAAAAGTTCTGTCCGCGGTATTAGTTGAGAGTACATAGCAGAATGACATGCTGACCATTAATGAAATATACCACTCACTGATTTTCTATATCTACCAAAAAATCAGATAAAACAGTTAAATAAGTTTTTGCCATACTTAAGTCCATACCATCCATCTAGTTTTATTCAAAATTCCTCCCTTGCTAAATCCTGCAAAATTTTTTGGAATATCCCATTCTAGACGTGAAGTTAACCAGTTCACAACAGGTTGCTAATAGTTGTAAATTGATGCATCTTGTAGCACCTCTCTTTGCCACTTCTTAAATCCTAAAAAGCTGGTTACTCATCAAAGAACACATAAAAGGAAAACCAAATCATATAGCTGAACTTCTAGTGTGCTTTTCATCCAAGATACTCAAAGTGCTTTACAGACATTAATTAAGTTTCACAACACCCTTGTGAAGTATGGAAATATTGGTGCTGCCATCAAGATATCAACAGATAAAAGCTCTATGTCTGGTTTTGGTTTAAGTAATTGGTTGAAAATTTAATAAAACATACAGTAATAGACAGTCTTTCACTTTGTTATTCAGTTGCAGGACACTAGGGCCAAGTACAGACATTACACTTTTACCAGTATGAGTGATCGGAAACCAATCTATACCCGTAACAGAACAGACATTTGGCACACAAAACTGGTCTATACTCAAAACAGACGAGAAGCTTGGCGCACACAGACTGGTTTAAAAATGGCAGAACCTGGTCTAAGATTTGCACCAAAGGCAATTGTGTGTTTTGTTCACTACCAGTCTAAACTACAACACTACCAGAAAACCACACAACTCAGATTTAGTCCACCTTGGGCTTTTTGGATGTCTGTACCTGGCCTTAATGTATCAAGAGTTCTGACCAAGGAGTTAGCTGTACATCAAAATCTTCCTGCTACCTCTTTTTTCTTAAAAAATCTGGACTTACACATGGACAGTACTTCTAGTGGTTAAGTTTCTCATCTTTCCATTAATTGTAAGACTGCAGTCCACATATTTCTGTTTTTAGATGGGATTTGATTGAACTAGAGAGCCAATCTGTGGTAGTAGAAAATTTTCCTTCCTTCCTGGCTCTAGAACTAGAATCCAGAACTCTGATTCAGTAAAATCCACATTTTCAACATGAGCTGTACCCTCTCATTCAATTATTAATTTAATTAAAAATAATACAGGTTTTTCCCTCCTAGACTGCAGGACATTTCATTTATCAATTTTACAGATTTTCCATATTGTTTCCATGCCTTTCTATCACTCATTCCCTTCTCCCTTGCTTTTCCTCCAACAACCTTTCCTTCAGAGTCTTTGTACTCTCCTTTTGATTCTTCCTCTCCCTGTTTTGTGTGTTTTGCTTCACATAGTTGTTTTCTATTGAAATAAATCAAGGCAAACATACAAAAGCTTTGGGATTAATGATCTTTTATTAGCAGAGCTCCAGTACTTTTTCTTCTAAATTGAAGGTTCATGTTCTAGATTAGCTTTCCCAATGCAGTCTCAGATTACAGTACAGTGGTCTTAAGAGGTCACAATGTTACATCCGGAACCAGAGAATTATCTTGAGTGGTGGATGTTCCTGAATTCATGTTAAGTTACTTTTTCCTGGCAACTGCAGCTGCTTGAAACTGAAGTTCAGCTACTAAAGTCAGTTTCATGTTACTGCTGCTGTCAATGTTATCACGTATGGAACAAATTATAGACACACTCCTACTGTTTTAATATTTATATGTTTTTCAGTCTATTTCTTCCAAAATATATGAGAGTTGCGATGGGGATGGGGAGGAAGGGGGGACTAATAATACCATGACTACCATGATTTAAATCACTTAAATCTGTCATTTCTTTATTTCCATCTCCTCTTCTCAAATAAGTGCCTGCACTTAAGGGTTCTGAAACACTTTTCTGTTCCTACCAGGCTGACTTTTCAAAAACACACAGGGCATATTTTAAGAGCGTACAAACCTTATTGTGCCATCCCATTGTACAAGCTCAGTTTCTTTGTATACTAAATCCCCAATCATTAGCCTGTTTCAATAATACTTTTATGATTTCACTATTTCAATAACATACTTATCCTTGAAAATATGAAACTGCAGTTCTCAAATCTTATTATGTACAGTGCTGGATTTTGTATAGCAGCTATTCTGTATTGTAAGTATAGTTTGTTACCACTCCCCCCACAGATACTACCTCCTACAATATTAACTAGTTGATACATTACCCTGGGATCTAGGTGGTCCCCTTCTCAAGTAATAGGCTTAACCTTTGTCCCTGAAAAACTAATCATTGTCCTTTTAGACCTGTCCCTTTTAAAGAAATGGCTTTCTACAAGGTGCTTCATCACATTTCATCTCCTAATGCTTCTCCATTTAGATTCTGAACGACAGAACCACTTTAATATTCATATTTTTGTACTACACAGAGTCTCATTCTCTGAATACCCTTCTGCTCTGAATGCTACTTCAGACTTGCTGTTCACCACAACCCTTTTCATACCGAAGTCCTTTGTAGCTACCTTTCCTTACAGTTACCCTCTATGTAATTTAGTTTACTCCATGTTAGGGTTTAGCCTCAGATGTAGAGATTAGAAAACAGGCACTGCCAGAATGGAGTTTAATACTCTCAGACAAGAACTCATGCAACTGGCTTTCAACTGCTTAGTCATTTTGAACCTACATGAAACCACACTTTACAGTATTATAATTATTGTCCTATAATATTAGCCTGTCTCGCTAAATCTACTATTGGATCTAACTCTTAAATTGAATTCTAATGCAGCAACTGAATGGCATTGCTTTCAAAGGACTATATTTTTTACGTCATCAGCCTTAATAATAACAGTAATATTTCAAACAAAAAAGAAAACCAAATTTAAGCTTGCACTTATCCCATGCAAACTTTGGAAAAATGAATATAGGTTTTCAAATGTTAAATGTTTCTGTAGCTAAAATGACACAGAATGTACAACAATGTGTTTGTTTTTCAGATGCTGTAAGTCTAAAGAGTTTTTTTTGAATACTTCAATTATAAAAACATTTAAAACATACAAACTTGTGCAATTTTTATTTTAATGAAGATGAGAAGTTCATTAAAGAAGATAAATATTTCATTAGATGTTAAATAAAACAAAGAGATTTTTTGGCTTCTCTCAGCACAAAATTCCTTTGAAAGATTAATTAATACATGCAAATTATGCAAATTAGACCCATGCAAATATTTTATGAAGACAATTAAGGGAACCATTAATTACTGCTTTTTTTGCTTCAGTGAGATTCATTCATTTAATTTTAATTTCACTTTAACTGTTTTGATGTATAATCTTGCAGCTAAGAACTTTATCTTTCCTGGTGGGTCACTTAAACTTATAAATTTCATCAAGTGAGCAGCAACAGAAATCTGTAAAGATATTCTCTGGGCTATGTTCAGTATCAAGAGAAATTTTTGACACAATGCACTCCTAGAAACTGCAAAACTGGAAGGGAATGTGAGCTCATTCTTGGACAAGGTTCAACTGCTGGAAAAGCAATTAATTTGCTTTGGCTGTGCTAATATAGGGGAATTAGAAAGTGTGACACAAGACAAATAGAAATAATTAGTTCTCCAAAATGATGTTCTCATTAATATGGTTTGAACAGTAGAAATAAAAAACATTATTGTGGCATGTCTGCATTCTGTCCCTAGCCACAGGAGGTAGAATAATGCAAGATACAACATTTTTAACCTTTCTTGCCCATGTCGTAGTGGTGTTTATTTTTACTTTGGGGTTTCTGGAAGAAGCACATTATAGATCTAATCCTGCAGTCCAATGTCCATGGAACTGGCATAAAGCATGAAGGATCAGGCCCTAGATTACAAAACTGTTTTCTTCCCAAGAAAATATGAAGCTATAAATATAACTGACTGGGTTTTTCATGACTAAACAGGCTAACCTTGATTTCAATATTGTGCATTTAAATCATATTTTATGACACTGTAGTGCACAGTAATGTACAATGTGTTTATACACACCACAATGAAAAGTAAAATTATTCCATCAAAAGTTTTTATAATGTCCTTTTCTATATTTGATAACATAAATGTTTTCTTTTTACTTAAACATTAAATATGTGGACGTGCATTTGGCACAGCACAGTACAAGGAAGTAAATTTCCTGCTGGTGTGTCTCCCAGCACTTATTCCCATTCACAGTGGGTAAATGCTTGCTATTATAGCCGGGAGTGACAATGGCTGGTCAAAATGGCTCTTCACAAAAAGAGAACATTACAAAGGCTATTAGGAATGCTTACTTCTTAATGCCACATACATCTTGGATCTTTTAAAAATTTAGATTAAAAAGTAATGCTATAGTACATGGCACACCCAAATCATTATAAATTGCTATTTTTTTCCCCAAGAATGTGCTGTGGCTTTAAGCTTTCCTGCCTAGTCCCCCATGGGGACATTTGTGTTTGTTACCTACCTGCCAATGCTTTCCTATATGCATATTGTTAATCTGAGATCAAATATAAGAGAGTAGTGATGTCCTTTAATTGGGGGGGGGGTTGTTTTCTTTTTTGTTCGTTTGTTTGTTTTGCTTCAATGAGCCTGGGTTTTTCTGTTAAAGTCCAAGAGGGGAATAACAGTAATATTGGTTATGCTCAGTTACTGCTTGTAGTTAATGTAGAAACTGCCCCTAAGGGTATCATGACCTCCAGTTATAACAGAATTCTGTCAAAACTTCCTAAGAAAACACTCAGGGTTCATGTTTTAAAGTTGGCAAGGTCTTCTGTAAAAACAAGCCTAGGGGCAGGGAAATACCTAGTAAAGGTAAAGTAGGAAGTTGTTCTTTGTCCTATAGCAGTTATTGGGAGGTATTTGTGCTTGCTTAGCGCATGGATAAAGTGACTGTAAATGGTGCAAAGTAGTGAAGAATGAGGGCCTGTGTCTTTTATGCTTTCCTTTATTGCCAGTACCTGCTTTTCCCTTATCGTTGATACCTGCAGGAGTTACCTTCTTTTAAACACATTTTATCCATGTCTGCAAATGTCTTTAATGACCTCTTTGTAGCCATATTTCAGAATCACTGTTCAATATCCATTCTCCTTGACCTGTCAGCAACCTTTGACACAGTCAACTAAGTTTTTTCTCTTGAAATCATGTCCTCTTTTGGCTTCTATGACTTTGTCCTCTCCTAATTCTCCCTTCTAACTCCTGAATTCCTTCTTCAGCATTCCTTTAAGATCTTCTTCTCTATTTCCCCTTCAACTACCTATAGAATTCCCACAGAGCTCTGCCCCTTCTTTTATTCTCTACCCACTAAAATTTCTCTTTAAGTAATTTCAGGTTACAAAAAAGAAAAAAAATCAAGTACTATCATAATGCTAACGTCTTACAGGTCTACCTCTTTCTTCCGCATCTCCCCCTTGTCCAAACTAAAAGCTCAGCTGGTCTTTCTGACATCACTTTCTGTATGTCTAGCCATCAGGTCGAGCTTAGCATGGCCAAAACAGAGCTCTTAATCTTATATCTCCTCAAAACCCCACCATAATTAATTCCTCTCTCAGTTACTGCAAATACCACCAGCATCCTGCCTGTAACTCAGGCCCTATGTAATTTATGTATCCCCTTTGACTTGAATTTCTTTCTTGGTCTTGTAATCTAGGCTACATCTAAATCTCATTGACTACTGCTGCAAACCTAGCTAAAACATGCCCTTCCCCATTGCTAAAATTCTCATCCACTGCCTTCTCATATCATTACTCTTGTAACATCTTTTCCTGTGGCCCTCACAGATGCATTCTTGTTCCACTCATGGCCATTCAGAATGGTGCCACAAGGACATTTTCCAAATTCAACACTTTGAATTTTCACCCTTTTAAAATTGATTTGGACGTGGTGCTGCAAATTTCATTTAGTGTTATGTTTGAATCTCAGAACAAACTCTGAATAAAAAGGTGTGTTAACAGCTGTCTGCATATCCTATGTATACTGGGATGCAAAGAAACTGCTCCTGATCTAGTGTTTCTAGAGCACACAAGCATGTTAGGATTTGAGGCTGAATACAAGAAAGTCAAAGACAGATATTCTGTGGAGCTTTGGGGATTTAAAAGCAGTTCAGATTCCAGATTGCTTAAACAATCCATAGCCCCCTTACTTGAATGGAGAGTGTTCCACTGGGATTTCACTTCAAAGCTTTATGTGTCATTATTCATAATACTTGTTTAGCCAAGCTTTTCCAGATTGTAGAATTAATATTAACCGAGTTTATGTCAGCCCATTTTTAATCAGCCTGAACATCTACAGCCAGTTCTACACCCTCTGCTAATCGGCATATTTCCTCTAAAGTCCAAGGAGTGGCATTAATCTATATCATCTGAGAATATGGCCCCTTGAGTAAAATTTAGATTCTGCTATCAGATGGGACATATAAATTATGTTTGGAAACATGTTGTTGCATTTTTAAACTATGTTCAGTCATGAAAGGAACTGATCAATCTTACCAGAATAGTAGGTGTGTTTCATCATTATATTGATGTTTAAAGTGGTTAGTGGGCCATTTGAGCAGGTGCAGGTGGTAGTATGTTCAGTTTATTTTTGTAATATGCAATCCAGGGACACTATCCTTTCCATCAGCAATAGTGTTGTAAAATCCTATTTAACTGTGTGCATCAGGGGAGTTTGCAGATACGTGCACAAAAAAGGGGTAAAGTAGAACACAGAGGAAGAATAGTCCAGTGATTAGAAAGCTACTTCAGGAGCAAGGGGATTTGGGATCAATCCCCTGATCTGCCACAGATTTATTGTATACTCTTGAACAATTTCAGTTGCCTCACTTCCTATTTGTAAAACAGGAATCATATCTCTGCTCTTCCTCAAAGGGATGTTGTCAAAAATAAATCTAGTAGAGATTTTGAGGTGTAGATAATACAGGGACAAGGCTGTATATATATATCATCTTAGCTAGAATACAGGAACTACAAACTGGATACACAAAGGACATTTTTATAGATTCAGTTCAGTAAAACATTTAAACTCATGCAGAAAAATATTGTATTGAATTAAGCTTCCCTCAAAAAATAGACAACCCTCATTTAAAGGCTTATTTTAGGCCTAACTAGCTTTGGTAGCTTTATAGAATTAATATTTTCCCATGGATACTCTGCCCTTTGACAGTTTCTCAAATGCATTATGCAGAGACATATTTTTTTCTGCAGTACCAGATACACAACTTTCACAGCTTGATCTTTACCCTTCAACATAGCTATTTATTCAAGCAATTGTAAGAGAAATAAGACCCTGTTAATATTTGAATTTCTACATGTGTCTTAAAGTAACTAATTTCTAATTTCTGTTGTGTCTTCTTCTATCAAGTATTTTTGAAAGCTTCACAGGGAGAATTTAAAAAAGGCTTTTTGGGAAGATATAAAGAGTGAAAGATGTTTAGAGTCAGATGACAAAAAAGGGTCCAATTAGATTTTTTTTAAAAAGCTCCCTACCTCAGAGGCATTTATTTTACATGGAAAAAAAATCCATCTGTGAGACAGTTATGTATTGGAGATACATATATTTAAATTGGGTTCAATATATTCAAATTCAGACACAGAGGGGTAAAACAGGAAAAATGCTTGAAGTGGAGAGTGTTATGCTACTATTTGTATAAAGGTAATGGATTGGTAAATATTTTTAATGGGTGTAATAAAATTGCAGAACTCCCTATCATAGAATGATGCTGAGAGCAAGAATGTAAACAGATTCAAAGAAGGATTGGGCATGTATATGGGTAACAAAAACATCCATTATTGTTTGATAAAACTTTAACTATGCTAAAAAAGAAATGATTAAAAATAGGATAGAACTTCTAGTATTAGGGATTAGGGTCAGGTTCTCATAGGGACTGATTATTCCATAACTGCTTGCTATGAAATATCTTGCTTTTTCATGAAGCCCTGGATGCTGACACTTTTAGAATTGGGTATTGATTTGATGGACCAAATTCCTGATCCAGAATGGTAATTCATGTGTTCCTATTATCTAATCAAGACACAGAACATTTCAAAATATTAACTTCCCAACAAAATTACAGAATTAATATTGCTCTATAATCACCTTCTTTTTTAAAGAATTTCCCATTATAGATGTTAACTGAATACTAGGCATTTTTGGTTTTCCCCTGGAATGAAAAAAAGGTAAAAAATCCTATCTTTGACCCTTAAATTCTTATCACCAGACTCCAAACTCCCCAAAGAATATTGGGAATGATGCTGTACACTATGTCTGACAGGAGATTATTTTCCAGCAGGGACCTTTGATAAGTCTGTAAGTAGTATGTTTGGTTGAAGGGAAAAAAGTAATGATTCTTCAGGCTGGGGAGAGGCAAATGTAAATGAAAAGACTGCATAGTCAATACAAAATCTTTAGTTTCCAACCAGGGATAGAAATGGGATGATAACTAGCTTGGGAAGGCTTGAACAGAGACAGAGAAAACATGTTGTATCCTGTGAAAGAACTACAAATCTGCTTGATTTCATAACAAAATTATACACAGCTTAACAGAAAAAATTCCATGTATTTTTGTTCATTTTCAGCTTTGCTAAAAAAAGGGCTTTCAACTCACTCTTCTGAAAAGTGTTAAAGTCATTCTGTTTTTCAAACTAATAAAAATAAAACTTTCTCTTCATGCTCAGGCAGAGAATATCAGGAACAAGTATGTTTAATCCTGTCAGACTGCTTAAGATTAAATTACCTATTAAGGGCCATGTCTACACGAGACGCTGATCGAGCAGTAGCCTGAGACTACTGCGCAGTAGTGTCATGTGGCAGAAACTGTGATGTGATGCTACTATGCAGTAGGCTCGGGCAGTAACTGTCACAAGAAAGCCATTCAGTGGTGCTATATTGTGCAGTAACACAGGTTACTGCACAGTCATTTAGTACTTGTTTATACTAGTTTATAAACAAGTACTAAATGACTACACAGTAATGACTGCACAGTAATGTAGATGCATTCAAGGAGAGGGAATGGGATGCCAAAGGGAAAAGGAATTCAGATACAGTGGATGGAGTCCCACCTTTCCCAGGCATTGAGACACCAATGACGACCTATTAACACCATGGATATTCTTTAGGAAAGACAATATCCAGTATATGCATCATTTTCTGTTGAAGGTCAACAACAAAAAAATAGACACATATAAATAATACATTTCAAAACAACCCTAAATAGTCTCTTTGGTTCACAATACATTTTATTACATATTGTTATTGTTCTTAAGGCTCCCATTTAACTAAGCTCATGCTTAGTCATTGATTTTATACATAGATATTTTAAAATTGTGGCACCATGCTGGAAAAAGGCCTCTGATTGACTATAATCATCTATCTCACCAGATAAGCCATGAACATAACATAGTTGATTTCAAGCAAGTTCATATCTACACAGCAATAAAACAAGATGTAAATTGCAGTACTTAGGCATTGCAAGTGAATTATGAAAAAGTTTATGTCTGCAAATCTGTATGGAAGGGCCTCTTTTAGAATGCACTGCAATGTAAGTTATTCTCCCTTAACTAAACCCCCTGATTTGGCTTTGTTACATGATAAATAACATAATTGTCTAGTTTAAAGTTTAAAGGTGTAGCTAACAATGACCTATGAACACAAGGAAACAATAGCCTATTTATAGGTTACTGCCTGCAATCAATACCACCTTTTGTTTAACTTAATCAATGTTGTCTTTAATTGATTAGCTTGGGTTGAAAAGCTGCCAAAATACCAGACAACTGTGCCAAGGGATAGGAAACATATTTATTAGTGTTTGGTTTCTGTGCACTGTAAGATAATTCCAGTACTTATTCTTGGTCAAGAAAAAAATGTTCTGTGTAAGATAAAGTACATAATTACTGCACCTTCCTGCCATTGATGTTTCAGGTATCAGTTATAAGAGACAGAAAAACCAGTAACAAATGTTTTAACTTACTACAGAATTCATGTTTATGCTTTGCACTGGAGAGTACTGTTTGCCAGAGCCAAATAATCATTTAAACAATTCCTTTAAAGCTTCTGATCCAATTGCTATAGCGTATTGGGTTTCTCTGAGGCTTACTTTACATACAGAGGCTAAAATCAAGAGTTAGGATTAGAATACAGGGCAACTATACCAGCCCACTCCAATGTACAGGTAAAACACCTAGGCTAGGGACAAAAATTACACTCTAACTGGTATAAGAGATCAGAAACCAGTTCAAACCTGTAACACAACAGGGACAGAAGTTACACATAAACTGTTTAAGTGATCAGAAATGGGTTTAAATAGTGGTGATGTGTAGCGGGTGCATATGCACCCCCTGAGAGTGCCAGACAGGGAGCGGGACCACCAGAAAAAGCAGCCCTGCCACTTCTGGAAGTGGCTGTGGGACTTCTGGAAGCGGCGTGGCCGCTTTTTGGTGAGTGAGATTGGTCACATTCAGTGCGATTGGCTGCCAGGGGGCCCCTCCCAGACTGATGTCAGGGGGCGCACATGCACTGAAACAGAACATAAATTCAGTGCACACAATCCAGTTTCAAAATGGCTGAAACTGTTTAAGATAAATCTGGTTGAATGAATTATCAAACTTAACTGATTTAGGTCAAACTGACTTACAGAACTTCTGTTCCAGGCCTCTTCCTGGTTTAAGTTAAATCAGAGTCCCCCAGCACCCCAGCATGCTCTGCAGCTCTGGGCTGGGCTTGGCTGTCTTCTCCAGAGAGGCTGTCCCTGTCCTTCTGCTCTTTAGCAGGAGCAGGGGCAGGGGCATGGTCGGACACCAGCCTAGCATGGCCCCCTGAGGCAAAGGGAGCAGGGAAGGTTTATCTCCCCTGCAACTGGGGGACAGCAGCAGGAGTCTACCTAGCTGGTTTGCAGCAGCCCTTGTCAAGCATTCCCCCACTTGCTGCCTGAGTGGGAGTGGGGAGGTGGGGGGAGGAGAATGGGGCATAGCCAGCCCCATCCACAGCCTGAAGCACACAGGGAAAGGAAAGGGAAGCCAGGGTCTGCCTGTTGGGTGCCAAGCAGCCCCTGTCAGGCATTTCCCCCCTCCCCACTCCAGCAGCAGGGGTAAGGGCATGACCAGAGCTGCCCGTCATCTGCCTGCCTTGCCCATGGCTGGGGCTGAGCCAAGCCAGCCTGAGGGCACTGCTGAGGGTAGATGTAGAGGGACCAGCCTGGGCTGCAGCTCAGACTGGGGCTGAGTTAGCTGTAGAGCCAGATTGCTCCCAGCTCTCCATGCCAGGCCAGATGGGGCTGTCATGGAGCCACAGCCGGCTGACAAGGGCCCAGCAGGGCCAGACCAGACTGGACCATGGGGCAAGGCTCTCCGCAGCCAGCTGCAGCTCTGTGACAGCCTGGCCCAGTGGCATGAGCAGCAGCTTGTTGGGCAGTGGGTTGCCCAGGTCAGCTCAGAGGCACTGGCAAACCCAAAGCCCATCAGCTGCCTGCCATAGGGGTTTGTGTGCCACAACCACTGTTGCACCCCCTGTCCTGTGCAGTACCTGGCAGCTGCAACCTCACCACAAGCTGCGCGCTGACCAGGGCCCATGGGCCCATGCTAACTTCCTTGCCTCCAGCTGCTGCTGCTGCCGCTGCCCCTGCCACACTGCTCTGGGTGGCAGCTGGGAAGCTTCAGCTTGGTGGCTTCTGCCCAGTGCATGGAGCTCTTAATGCCTGTGCCTGAGAGGGGAGACAGGGGAGTTTAATTGCTTCGCCTCAGCCCCCTACACCTGAGGCACTTCCTGGGTTGGTGTCTGGCCTCGGGGACAAGCCTGGCAAGGGCTGCTTACACCCTCCCCCTTCAAGCACCTCTGGGTGCCCTACAGGCCAAGGTGGGGGTTTAAATCCCACCCCAGTCATACTTAGCAGCCAGCCAGGGGCCCGGCTCTGCCCCCCAGGTCAGATTCCCTCTAGCCTTGCAGCTGCTGAGGAAGGAAAAGGAGGAATGCTCTAGTATCCCCTGCCTTCTATCCTGAGTCACTGCAGGCATGTGCTTGCATTTCTGGAATCAATAGTGAATATCTATTCACTTGCAAATTGGTTCAATCTATGAAGCTTAGACTAACCTGCAAAGATTGAATCAATTCAGGCTCAGGCTTTTTGGATGTCTGTCCCTAGCTTAGTAGTTCAGTGCACATAAACTACTTTCAAAATGGCCAAAACTAGTTTGAGATAAACCTGGATGTAGTATCAGACTTAATTGATTTAGATTAAATTGATTTATTGAACTTCTGTCCCAGATCCCTTCCAGATTCAAGTTAACTCACAGTCCCCTAGCATCCAGGGATGCTTTGTACTTCCCCCACAACTCCACCCTCTCACAGGTTGGGTGAGTTAGCCTTGGCCCAAGCTGTCTGATCCAGTCCAGCAGAGAGTCATGCTGTGATGTCCCCTGGCTTCTGGCCTGGGCCACACCAGGCATGTGGCTGCATTTCTGGAATCAAAAAAATGTCTATTCACTTGATTATCAGTCAATCAATGCAGCTTGGACTAACCTGCAAAGATTGAACAGATTCAGCCTTGGGCTTTCTGATTGTACATACTTGGCCCTAGGTACAAAGAGAGTTCTACTGCCACACATTAGTTAGTTCAAATTACTGCACACAGACTAATGATGTTCTTTATAATGTCATTGTGGTGCATAGCACTGTGCAGCTGAAAAAGAAGAGCATGACCTTGATGTTAATTCAATGTGCTGTACACAAGAGGGAAAAGGTAGTTAAAGTTTAAAATAACAATTACAATGAAATGTAAGTGTTATATGTTTCTGAAAAACTTTACAAAAACTGAAAAAATAATAATGTGAACTAGACCATTTATAGGAGCTATAATAAATGGGAGCTGAATTCAACTGAATGTCAATTAATTTGGGTGCTCATCTCCCAAAGTTTCCTAGCCTTTAATACTAAAATTGCATTTTTAACTATTATGTTTCAAGCACACAAGCAGACTAGAAAAAACACTCAAAACAACTTTTTCCCTTTGTCGGTCTGTTATAAAGCATACTCACTATGCCTTGACCTGATATTCCATTACGAGGAAGTGTATTTTTCAGTGTTGGATGGATACAACCTGAAGCCTTTTTGCTCTGAATTTTTATCCTTCACGTGAAGTTTTAACTGATGCCTAGTCTGATATACGCAACACTGGAATAATTGCTGAGCTCCAAAATCAAGGATACATTTCTGTGAATAGTTCAAGTTCCAGAAGAAGCCATCCACTCTATCACCTTTTCACTCTTACTCTATCAAAAACCCCTTGCATGTCTCCAAATTAGTCAGATTTTGTTTCCATAAACAGCAAATTATTCCCCGGGCAGCTATTCAACATGTCTGGAAAGATAATCTCTTGCCTCCCAGATTTCTAGAAGTTCTGTTTCCAGTTCCTGATTTTTTTTTCTGGGCTGAAATAGTCTCTGTAGTAGCCCCCAGAGAGCCTCAACATTTTTTACTAAAGGTTCCATTCAGAATGGTTCTCAGTCTATCAATAGCAGATGAAAAATGAAAAATCACTTAGCAAGTATTACTCTGTAGAACATAACTGAATAGAAAACTATCAGCTGAAGTCCAAAACAGAACTTTGGAGTGATTAGATATAGATATAGATACAGATGTGTGTGTGTGCATGTATACCTGCACACATGTCCTTGTATGTGCTATAAGCAGATGCACATATGTAAATGCATACATATTTTGTGTGTGCCTGTAATTTATCAGTAACAGAAAAGGCAAGTAAAACTTGGGGGATGAACTAAAAAACCTAAAAAGAAGAATCTGAATTTTCTCCTTCCTTCAGGGATTAATTGCTATTAAACTGTATGCACCATTATTAGTTTGTGTGGCACTATACACATAAATGACTTTGTTCTTGAAGAACTATAGGAGCATATGGTATTGCTCTTGGAGAGAAAGAGAAGGGAGAAACAGAGAGGAATGAAGACATCAATTCTAGAGACAACAGAAGCAGAACAAGAAGGAGGAATCATGGAGGAAAGTGATGCAAAAAGTGTAACAATCAGCATAGCAGGTGAATGGAGAGGAAGATACTGGAGTCAAAGAAGATCAGAGGAGAGAGTGTTAAAGTATTTCAGTGCTGAAGGCACAGAAGGACCAAGCATTACAATAGCAGGATCCTTAGATGTGGCTAACTAGTCCTGATGATTTTAGGTAGGCAGCATCAATAGACTAAACACCACAGGTGATATGATAGAAGGAAGAGATCTAGGGAAGACCTGCAAGAAAAGTATTGTTGTATTTTACTACAAGAAACTAATAAATTAATGGGGTCTCCCAAGGAAAGTGAAAAACCTGGATCATTTAAAAATAGAATTAACAAATCATTAGCTAATGTGGGAGCAATCCTGCAGGCAACATAGCTTACCTATATTAATGCTGGTGATATTTTAATATTGATAATATTTTAACCCCCAATAACTTCTTAGACATAAACGTATATTTATGCTGCACCTAAGCAGACTATAAAAATAATTTAAAAAACAAAATCTATGTGAATTAAGCTTTAGAGAATTTGGAACAGACTTATTGAACCTGGATATGGAACAGTGATTCTGCCTCCCTTTGAGGTGGTTCACTAATCTCAACAAAACTTCAAGAAAATGGATCATGCATATAGTTACTCTTCATACCTATAGGAGCTTTTGATATAACTAGTTCTGTTTCGGAGTTTTTTTGAGCAACTGAAGAAAAACTAAATAATACTCGATAGTTTTTGGTGTTGTTGTTTTCAATATATGGTAGTTTAAAACTGGGAGGATACGAGATCAAGAATATTTCTTCACTCAAATAGGTTGGACAAGGTGCCCTAATGTTCAAAATTTTATCTAGGTCTAATTTGCTAAACTTAAAATATTACAGAAAGGTGAACTTTCCTGACTAGTAGCCATAGATGTAACATTCATGTTGCCTAAAACTTTCCATAATAGAACATTTGCAAGTTGCTTGAAACTTTAAAATATTTTAATTATTTGAGTAAAATATCCCAAGTAGTAGAATAACCAGAGTGGGGCGAATGAGGCACCAGTCCCAGGCACTGACTTGGAGGGGGTGCCATTATGGCCCTCTCTCCTCAGGAAGTTTTTCCACAACAGGGTAACCTGGCTATAGGGACCAGGCAGGAGCTATTCTCCATAGCATATCTGTGGTGGAGGAGTATGAATGAGGCAAGTGGAATGAGCCCCTTGGAGGCTTTGCTGTGAAAGGCACAGCCCTATGCTCAGAAGCATCTGGGGAGGTGGAGAGAAGGAGCAAACGGGTTACCAGTAGTGGCCCTTGTAGAGTCTGCATTTGTAGAGACCTTGTAGAGGCTAAGCTGCAGTCAAGACTGTGCCTCAGCTGCAGCAGCCTAATAAGATCACGCTGCTACAGCAGGGGCAGGTCAGATTCTGTTCCTGCTCCCCCTCGCATCTCCCCTCCTGATCGCCAGTGGTCAGCATAATACCCACCACGACCTCTGCCCCTGGCACTGAAATATCTTGCTACACCTCTGATTTAATGTCATGCCCTCTTGCTTGCACAAATTTTTATGGGGAAAAAAAGGGCAGCACAGCCAACATGGTTTAATGATTTCCTAAAAAGAAGCTCTGTTCTTTGTCTTGTTTAGCTATTTAAGTGAGTTTCTTTTGAACATCCATACCACCTTCAATGTTTGGAGGAAGGACCTGAAATTGGGCAAAAGGTAGCCTTTGTGTTGAAGATATCCTGTTTGCTAAGCAGTGGAAATCTCTCCAAATTTACTCTGTCTATTTGACAGAGCAGACATCATCCTTTAACAGCTCCTATATATGACCTGACTGTGCTGGAGGGAACATTTGAGTGGGGAAATAATGACCTTGTGGCACTAGACAAGGAGACTGGGTGAGAAAAATTGGGTTGTTTTTTTGTTACCAGAGAAAACCAGGATGCCTGCTAATAATAGTGTTTCAAACCAGCTATGATAAAAAAAATTCCCACATTTTCAGTCAAGTGAAGGAAGATTTATCTAAGCAATACCACATAGGGAATACCTACCTAGCTGACAAGGAACTGGAGCGCAGAGGGGAAACTAGAATTGGCTATGCAAAAAAATGGAAGGTATAGGGAGAGAGAGATTGTAACAAGTTGCTGGATAAGGGAAACTGAGAATAGATGAGGAAATGGGGCTCATATACCAATACAGTGGAGGTAAAGGTCCAAACTTTACTGATGGCTCAAAAGGTCATAATCATGCCTTATGACTGGATTTGTTTCAGTTTTCTTTTTTTTGTTTTTAATTACATATAGAATTACATTAAAACACTATTAAAGTTGCAAAATCAAACACTCAAATATTAGGAAATATTGTAAGTAAGGTCCTCCATCAGTAAAAACAGGGAAAGAAGGAAGGAAGGCAGGCACACATTAGTATTTAGTTGTTCTAATAAAAGATATTACCTCCACCCAAAGAGTTTGTCTGCCTTTGTGCTTAGATCAATACAACTACAGCCAGGATCTCTGAAACATGGAAGATACTGCATTTTGTCATTTGAAATGGAAACTTCACAAAGTGAAGAAAAAATAAGCCAAATTCAACAGCCTGGACTAAATATTAACATCGATTTTATGGCCCTCTACAGCCTGTCTGCCATCTGATAACTCCAGGTAACCAGCCTGCTTTTGTCTCTGCAACTCCTCTCCATTTGCATTCTCACAGAACAGCTTTCCAAAGACTGGCTTTTTTTATACACGGGAGACTTCTGAACATCTTTAATTTCTCTTGCCATTCTCAATTTCTTTTTTTGCCTGAAGAAAGATATGTGTGTCCAAAAGCTTGCAAAGAACAACTTTTTTGCAACTATTTAGTTGGTCTAATAAAGAATATCACCTCTACCCAAAGAGTTCATCTCCTTCCTGAGCACTTTAGACTCTAATGGTGAAACTATATAACTTATTATTGTATGAGACTTAGGTTTTATTATTATGAAATAAAGCATGAGTCAATATATTGAACAATCATGATAAAACAAAACATTAATAATTATTCATTCAGTGAGCATCATCTCTCCAGTACCTTGATTGAGGAAGAAAGCTGTGGAAAGAATAACATCTGATGATGTGAGCAAAGGACATGTCTTAATGAAATGATGCTATAACGCAGTGTGTGTGGGAGGGGAGGAGGAAAGGAGATGGGGCGCAACCTTTTTGGCAAACATGCCACAAACTAAACACTGCACCCTTTCCAAGTGCCACTCCTATCCCATTCCCATATCCCATCTAAGCTCTGCTTTCTGCTCCCCTGACCCATCTGCCACTCTGCTTTCTATCCACACCCCAATATGCTGCAGGCTGCAGACAGAGGTTGCCTGTACAGGTTTGTCACCTCTGTCATAATATATATGCACTAGATGATTGAAAGTGTCATGAAAGGGCAATGCTTAACTCTAGCATTTCAAAACTTTGGAGAGCTTGACTTTTTCTACCTTTGAAATGTTCTTTTATGACTTTTTATGACATAGCCAATATTGTCGACCAGTAATCTAGCTAAAGGGGATGAGCAGGGCATAGCCCCAGGCACTGATTTGGAGGGCCCACACAAAATAGCAACTGCTACTGCTGCTGGCAGTGGTGACCCACCCCTGCCACTGCCCAGGATGCAGAACTGCCCAGACAGATCTCCCCTGTAAAGCAGTGAGAAATGGTGCACTTGGTTGCCTGCCTGTAGTATATATAAGAGCCAAAGATGGGGATAATTTCTTTTAGGTTTCTTTTACTACTTTAAGTTGAATAGGTCTGTCAACTACACACCTTTCAAACACAAGTATTTTGTGAAGGCTTACAACAAACTGAGATTATTCTACGTGTCTACTTGCCTAATAATCAGGGATCCTGGTTTTCTCTGGTAAAAAAAAAATCCCCAATTTTCAGATTAAAAAAAGTAACCCCAAATCCACATTTTTCCATGATTAAAATGAAACACCACATATATATATTAGTGGTGTTTCATTTTAATCATGGAAAAATGTGGATTTGGGGTTACTTTCTTAATCTGAAAATTGGGTTGTTTTTTGTTACCAGAGAAAACCAGGATGCTTGCTAATAATAGTGTTTCAAACCAGCTAACATAAAAAAAATTCCCACATTTTCAGTCAAGTGACAGAGGGTTTGTCTAAGCAATACCACTTAGTGCTAATGGCAGCTGCAAGCAGATCCCTTGCCCTAAGTCTCTGCCCTGTACTTAAACAGCAAAATGCATATTAAGTACATACGATATACAAAGTTAAATCCCAACTTCCTCACCACTTGGTAAGCACCCCCAGTAGCTAATTCTCTGAGTGACTAAGGCATATGCTAGGTTTCAGCTGCCTGCTCTCTTTCCACTGCTCACTAGTTTAGCTCTATGAGGGTGATAGACACTTTGCTTGATTCCCTGGAACGGAAAGAGGACCACTGAGAAGCTGCAGAGACAGAACAGGATAGATGCTTTGAGTAAACCCAGCTCTCAATCCTAGCACAGGATAGCTTTCCTTCTGACATAAGAAGAGAGCATGAGTAGCAACCTTATGCCCACTCCCTCAACCTATCAAAATCAGACTGCAGATAAGTTGGAGAACTGAGTTAGAGAGAGAGGAAGGGGAGGGGAGACAACAGTTTGCTAGAACAAGCTAAAAAAAAGCATAGGATCAATCTTCTGAGTGGTAGTGAAGGGACTTGAAGTATGTTTGTTTGTATGGAGGTAAAACATTGTCCTGCTGGGACACAAAGCAGGCATAGCTTTAGTTAGGTACAAAACAAGGAAATGGAAAATGAAGTCTAGATTGGCGATCAGATGAGGACTTGGAGCATGTAAGACGTCAGGAGATGGATTAATGCAAGAAAGGTGTGACTGAAAAACTAAGAAGTGGGAAAAAAACCTGAGGGTGAGCAGAGGCAGATGAGGGATTTGGGGAATGGAGAAGTTTGAAAAGCTTTGGGCATTCAAAAACCTAAAACTTCATTAGTGAGCCTAGGGTCAGCAAGAAGAGGGATTGCTGCCAGAGTAGTAACTGTGCTGCCTTTGTGAGGCATGAAAGTCAGGCATAGGATGCATGGCATGTTGCAGCTACAAATGAAGTGTGGACTGGGAGAAAATGATAGAATAGTCAGTAGAGAATCAGAAATCTATAGAGAACGCACAAAAAAAAATGTCAGTTTTGGGGGTAGATGGAAAGAACAACATACAGGAAAGCTTTGGGTGAATGGACAAAAAATGGGCATACTTTGGGAGTAGGAAGATAGAAAGAAGTATTATTGTGAGCAGCATAGAGAGATAATAGGAAACAGATCAGAAAATTTGAATCCAGAACATTTACATAATGCACAATAGAAAGGGTGTGAAGAGGCTGTGTGTGAATGGGTTGGGAGCAAAGGAAAAACCTGGGTGATATAAAATAGAAAATGAGAAATTTATTGGTGAAGAGAGGAAGAAAAAATTACACACAGAAATAGAAGGTTATATGGAGAAAGAGACAAGCAGAGAGAGAAGAAAAACAAATGGAGAGAAGAAAGGTTTTGTAAGGAAGGATAAAAAATAGGGAGCAGGTACTTGTAATTGTTGTACTGTTCAACAGAAGTCCTGATAGCAAAACAGTATATAAACGTCAAACATTTGTTTGTATGGTACCTTGTGGTGTGGGATGAGGGGTCTTGGGAGACCTGGCTGGGAGCTAGGCATGGGCACCTAAGGAACCTATAATATGTATGGAGAAGAGGATACTCTGCTTTATTATTTTTAAAACAGAACAAAAATAAAAACAAGAAATAATATGTATTAAACCAGTGTTCACACCAGTTGTTAAGAATGTTTTAATGTATATTTGGGTTAGGAAAAGTATGAACATGTTGAGGCCCATGGATTTTAATATATCTTTATTGGTATCTTAACTTTTAAGGATATCTCAGTAACCTGAAATCTAGCCAGCACTGAAAAATAAATTAAAAAGGCATTTCAAGAGCTCTTGATCTTCTCTGCCAATTTTAATGGTGTATGCTCTTTTTTCCACAAATATCCTTTCCCCTCTATTTTAATAGCTTCTCACTAATAGCTTCCACCCAGTTGTTGTATTAAAGACCCATATAAAGTCAAGTGTACAGTTGACCCAATACAGCTTTAAATGCAATTTTTTTATGTCAACAGCATTCTTTAACTAACACAATCATCCATCAACTTATTCTGGAAGAGTTGATAATTTTGATACATCATTTTGGGTTTAAATTCTTGGCCTAAATTTATTTAAAATGAAGGCAATTATACTCAGTATTTCACAATTCATATTCTTTTTTCTTGTTTCTCCACTGAATCATGTCACTTCCCTGCCTTTGGCTTGCCTAACTATACACCTGAATAGCATATTCAATATCAAAATTTCACAAGAGTAATGACTGCTGATAGAGACAACTATATTATTCATGCGCTAATATGTGCATAGCCCAAAAGAATAAGATTTGCCCTAGTAAATGTATTACCATGATATTAAAAACCAAGACAATTCTGCAAATTTTCCACATACAAAAAAACTAGAACTCTTTGTTGCAAAATGATACCTTCAGTTGGTCTAATAAGAAGTATCATTTTGGAACCAAGAGGTCTAGTTTTTTGCTTGTCTTTTTGTCTCAGACCAACATGGCTACCAAGTACACTCCTGGAGCAAATTTTCTAGTAACTAGCAATCTGAAAAAGATGTTAACTCATTTTAATTCAGCCAGCATAGGTCAATCTTGGGAATAGGGAGCTAAAATTCTGGCAGGAATGCTGGTTGCTTTCTTATGAAGGTTTGTTTTTTGCTATCCAGGCATGAACACATCCAGGTTTGGCCAATTGATAAACCTTTCCTATTGTTCAGTTTTTAGATACTTAGGAGAGACTTGATAGAGTTTAACACCTAAAATTTCTGAAAATTTCATCTACACTGAACATGCTCCATCCTGGGGGCTTCAGGGCCTAAGGATTTTTTCTCACAGTTGCTCTTCCCAGCAACTACAAGACACTGTAGGTGCTGACAGAAGTGATGGTTTGTCAACTGGGCCCCTGAAGTGCTTAACAGCTGTGCCTTTACAGAAGTGCACAGCTGCAGAGTGCTTTAACAGTGCCCGATCACACAACAATCCAGAACCTCATTACATGAGACTTCAGATGAAGGCACTCCAAAGCAGAGTGCCTTTGTCAACTTGTGTCAGCACGCACTGGAAGCAGGGCCAGGCTGACGTAGCCCAGCCCTGCCTCCAGTGCTGTCTGCAAAATGGAGGGGGAGAAGGGAGAAGGGAGGAGGGGGGAGTTTCATTTGGGGTTTGCCCAGCCTGAGCTGGAGGGTGGAGCAGATGGATTGGAGCCCTCTCACAGGCAGCTGGGGAGTTACAGCAGGGAGCGCACATCTATCAGTGCCCCATGGTGCTGAGTTTCACAACTGTTCTCAACACATGTCCTGCTGAAATGTTGAGGAAGCATAGGCTTAACCTGGAATATTTTTGTCACACAGAAAAGGACTGTGCTCCAAGAATGAACCAGGAACGCATGGTTAATGAGCATATTTCCTCTAGGATTTTGGCCTCATATGCTACAGAAAGTGGAATGTGTGTAGTGAAAGGAGGTACATAAGGAATTGCTGGAGGAGAGAGTATCACTTCAATGGCTAAACAAAGATAAATGTTTCCCAAAAGCTAGTAAGAATTACATCTTACTATAAAGTGCTAAAAGTTCAAGTAGCCTGAGAAACTAGAACCTAATCATCTCAAACTGGACTTCTAAAATCAGTCTATACTTTTGCCCTTAATCTTTTTGCCTCATTTTCCCACCTCTAAAACAAGGATAATACCAGCTCCTCACCTTATAAGACTTGTTATGAGTAAAACTAATTTATGTATGTAAAGTGTTCAAATAAAGTTGGAATGAGTATGTTAGAAGATTGAATTTTCTCCAGGGTAGGCCTTGAATAATATGCAATAGTGAAGAAGGTGTGAAGATATATTTGGGTAAAATACTGGATAACAGCTCATTAAGTGAGCACTGTCTATCCTAAATACTAAATAAGGCAAGGGTTTTAAGAAAAATATAATATGCAAATAAGAAGTGCAAAAATTATATACAAATAAAATAATAAAACACAAGATACATACATAGGGGCCAAATTAAATTTGCACAGGCAACTAATTCTGGCATTTCCTAAATTTTGAATGCTTGACTTTGCAACCATAGCTATCTTTAAATGTAGTTTTTTACATGTAATGTACATGTCCTTACATTCTGGTAAGGACTATTTGTCTTCTTTGTATTTATTTAGACAGGTTTAATAAGTTTGAAGCTTGTTGACTTTTGAATATATTGCCACTGCCTCCTTTGTGGTATGCCAGTAACAACTCTTTAGGAGTTAGGAAAAGCGATTAAATAACACACAAAAGATGTCAAATGATACCGTTAAGATGATTGACTTTAAAATGCAAAATAAAGTCAATTGAGAGCGATTACTGGAGCTAATCATTTTAGGCTTGCCTTTGAAAAATGCATCTTCATTTACAATTGAAAACAAATGCTGTTTTTGCTGTTTAGTATTCATGTAGGTAGAGTTAGCCTGTTGACTAGAGAAGACATTATAACATAAATGCTATCTTCAAAATGTATTCTTTACTAATTTCCTGGTGTTTGTAATATATATATTTAGCTCCACGGAGGAAGTAATATGGCTCCCTTTAGTATTCCAAGTATAAATTTACTCAGCAGATTTGGTTTATTAAAATGTAAATAATGGGATATGGAACATTTGGCAAATGAAAAATCCAAGAGGGGTATAAACAGTTTTATTTATCGTTCATGTTCCAAGTCACTTATTGAAACACACCTTGCAGTAACAGCCACTGAGTATTAGCTATGAAGTTCTCATCATGGCTTGAATAGTATCTAACAGGTCAAGCTATTTGTATGGTTAATAGGTTCATAGTGTTTCAAATGTACCTCAAGAAACAACATCTTAGGTTACATTCAGAAAAAGGTACATTCAGTATGCCTATGATTCAGTTCAACATTGTTTCAAATTAATTATTCCTCTTTAATTGCTTTATATAAACAGAAATGACCTATTAATTTAAAGAAAATCTATCAGCACAGAATGAATTCTCTCTTATAAACAAGCAAGATGAACTTGACCTTGTTTGAACTTGTTTTGATGTGGCCCAGATGGTAGGCTACATGCTTGAATAGCAGGCTAGAGCTGAGGAAAAACTCATATAGCAAGATCTAGATTTATAGCCGTTTGCAAATTCCTACCTTGTATTGTCCTTTCAGCATCTGTTCTGCCCCCGCTGCGGTCAGCTTCTATCTCTGGGGTCAGAGAGTCTAGAAGCACAGAAAGGTAAGACTGACACATATTTCATTCAATTCTTATAGCCCTTTTTACAACCTGTTACTCCAATGCTGAATTACAATACAATCAACCTTTGTCACTTTTTAAAATGTTGAACAATGACTGGAGGCCAAGACAATCTTTTTTTGTAGACTATAGGAAGATTAATAAGCAACAGATTTTTAAGCAGAGACGGGGGGGGAAATCTCCAAAAATTAACTTCTCAGGTGAATAATGTAAAGTTTTTCTAATTTCATTTGAATTAAATAATTTGTGCATATATTATATAAAATGGCATCACATTGAATTGAGAAGTATCATCAAAAGGAGCAAAAAAAAGAAAACTTATTTCTGCTACAGCAGAAAAATACGTTTCATCAATACAATCAACTCTGTCTGGCACTTAAACTTGGGGTTAACAACACACAGGCAAAAAGTGGCTTCTTACCATTTAGGACCCTGAGACTATCTGTTGAAGTCGCCTGTTTCAGTGTCTGTTCTGCTTGTTCCCGACGCTTAGTCTCAAATTCAAGTGCTTCCTGCAATTTCCTCTTTGCTTTCTTTTCTTTCTTTAACCTTTTCTGAATTATTGCTGGGAAAAAGAAAATCAGTATAGTCAAGTTTAGTTCTACTTATGGGTTTCTGAAATGATACATCTGCAATATTTCATATTCTCTGAATCACTGTCCATATGTAGTTAGGACATGCTTCCACTGCATTGGGTTATTCTAACAATTATTCTATACTGTTAGAAGCCATATGTAATATTCAGCTACTGTTTAAATGATTCTCTGATAAATATAGGCAAAGGTGTACGAAGTCCAAAATTCCACAACCATGGATCTGGTCATCAATTTTACCTTTTGCATTACCTCACATGAATATTCTCATTTCTTGCAGTTTTGTTTTCGGTTGTCTTGCTCTTCCAGAAATAAGTCCACGTGAGCAGACAACGGGTGCGTGCTCAGTGACAAGTTATTCTCTGCTTGCCTGTGTGTCTCTCTCCCACAAGGGGGAGGTGTAATTGTTCACAGTATCCCTACTCCACCTGGGTGCTACACCTCAGGCCTGCTAAAGAGGAGGCTTAGAAAAGCAAATATGGGAATAGGAATTTGCAGTGTGACATCCTTTACTCTTCAGCTTAAGACACCAGCCTTTGTAGACTTTCTGCATTTTCAGCCATGTTGCTGCTGCCTTCCCCATTTTTCTTTATGGTGCCCAGTCTCCTTCCCAACTTACATTTCTTTAACCAAATCTTATTAGCTGTGCTCTTTTTTTATTCTGTCTCCTTTCTCCTCCACTGATTCCCTCACATTCTTTATCAAGCCAGAAGGAGGTATATAACATAAAACTCTCTCTAAATCCTGCAATAAAGCTACCTGAACTTTGCAGCAACAACAATGCTGGAGCACCTGTCAGACTAGACATCAGATTGCTGTCTAAGATGTATCAAAAAATATACAAACGAATTAGGTGTGCTATAAAATTAAATGTCCTGGTTCCAATCTAGCAAGCTTTCCATCTACACACAATGATCTGTTTTAACTAGAGTTCTGCTTGCAAAGAGCTTGCAGGACCAGGACAAAAATGGAGCACACAGGTGGCACTTATTTGGACAGAATTCAATATAAATCCTCATTTCTACGTGCTGTCAATGTGCTTCTCCAGACCTTATAGCCATAGATTGTATGACTTTTGTGTCACGGAGATTAGAGAGCCTTATTGCAGAATCTAGATCCCTGATGCAGTGAGGTAGCATTTTAGGAGTAACATTCTGGGATTCATATAGGGGTCTGGACCCTTGAGATCCCTTCCAATCCTATGATTCTGTGAAAGTAATGTGAACAGACCTTTGTAAATCACAGCAAGTCAAAGTAAACTGCTATAGAACATGTGAGCATGTTTCCCTCCCCCTGACCTAAGAGTTCCTTCCTCAGTTTCCCATAATTATTGTGCGAGTAACATGGGTGTTTCACACCTTCTTATTTCTGCCAATAACCCATTCTCTGTAAAGCCTACTACAATCCAAATGACCAAATAAGAAATGCTGTTGAAAAGTAAAAGCCATTTTTAAAGCCATTTTTAAAGCCATATTCTAAGATCAAGGCATTCTTGGGGCAATCCAATGCATTTTGTGTCTGAACAGTTCTCTCTGCATGGTATGCAAGTTCTTTGGGCCTAAGACATGGATTCTTTCATTCTGCATAGTACCAACCACACTCTGTATTGGTATACACTATTGATGCATCAGTGAATTAGTAAATAAGAGTAAATTTATCATCTTCTATAAATTATAAACTAAATGCATCTTGAGTCACTTCAATGTTTTTCATGATAAGTACTTTGCTAGTGACTTTAATAAATGAGAAGCAAACATATGTTGCTTTTGAATTAAAATGTCATCATGGCTGACACTTTGTAGATGTGACTATGGCAGTCAGAGACAGAATTAGCAAACCCTTATTATGTAGCTGCCCACAAAAGAAATATTATCCTGCTTTTACTACCTGATCAGACACCAGTCACTAATTGTAAGATATGCATATTAGAAGGAAAAGGTACAGTAAATAAGATAAAGAAAAAAACACTGTTGTAGTAAATACAGTGACAGTTAACTGCTGTTGCCTAAAATGCCTGAAATATTCAGATAAACATAGACTAAACAAACAGAGATTTCTGCTGAATTTATATGACCTATTATGGGTAGCTATTTGGATTGGTTACCCAAAACTGGATTCATATAAAGGAATACAAGCTGTATATGAAGAACAGTTTATGTTCCAAGTTTTAAGTATATTGCTAGAATTCTCAAACATTCATACTGAGTCACATCCTGAGAATGATCTTATGGGCCTTCTCTCCCTTCACTAATGCTCCCATTAATGTTTGTGCAGTGTCCTTTTGGAAATGATGATTGTTTCCATGGAAAATGATCATTAGAATAGCATGCAGGGATTTTTATATTCCCTTCTAGCGAGAAATGTGTTCTTAAAATAATCATACCTTTCCACTTTATTCTTTTCACCTCCTTGATTCTGTTTATCTTCAAGAACAGCCAGCCCATCACCTATCATCTTTTTATATAAATATGGCCTCTAGGGGAGGCAATTGCCATCATTATTTTACTTTATCACGTGTACCACTTAAGTGCCAAATCTCAAACCTCCTTGCTCTAACTGTCCTACCAGCTTTAATGTCATCACTAGTGGTACAAATCAGAAAGACACAATATGCAGTATTGATGATACAACAGCCAGTTACCTCAGTATCCCACAGAAAAGCAGGGATTATCAAGTGATCCTTCTCAGTCTGTAATCTTAACCCCACTGCTGTACCTCAGTTTGCTTGTCTGTGAAACAGGCATACTACCCATTGTGTTGTGGGCATGTTGTGAAGCACAGAATTGTGCAGTATTGTAAAGACTACTTGAAATCCACAAGCAAGTTGTTTATAAGGTATTATTGATATAATCATACCGAATTAAATAGGTCAGGTATAGTTTTAGTGAAGATTCAGTGAACATCTGTGGGAATTATTAATAGTTATTATGTTTAATGATTCATTCTCATCTGTTTAAAAGGTAGTGTGAGAGTCATGTAGCTGTGGTGATCAAGAAATTATGTGAGAAGCAAGGATCTCTTAGGGTGATATGTTTTATTGGACCAACTGTGTAGTTGGGATGAAGTTAGACAAGTTCTTAAATCTCTTGCAGTTGAAAGCTGCTTTAACTATCCCAACTACACAGTTGGTCCAGTAAAAGATATCAGCCTCAGAAATCCTTGCCTCTGTTTAGAAGGGAAATTTATAGTGTAACAGTCATGCCCTCTAGTGGGTAGAGGCATTAAATAGGGTTATAGTGCTACTTAATAATGTAACCATACTTAGGATATAATACCACTGATTATGAATCCAAGTGTCCTCAGTTCAAGCTTCTACACAGACATTTCTTGCTTAGCTATTTTGTCAAACAATTAAACTACCCTAAGAACAGAATTATACATCTAGCATGCCAAAAATATAGATGACTTGTGATGATCCATGTTGAACATCCTGTGAGCACAAGAGGTTAACTGCCCCATACAATGTAATTAAATAACAATGCAATGATAAATGCAGAAAAACAGAGTAGTAAACCTAGAAGAATACTCTCAAAATGCAAACAGTTCATGAAAAATCATTTTTAAGTGCCTGACATTTATAGTTATTGTTTACAATGTCAAATAAAAGAGCTAAAATGAAATTGGAAAAAAGGCATCTGATGCATGCATATCCTTTATAGTGGTTTAAAGTCAGCACCTGAATTGCTGTTCCTTTTACCCTAATTCAGATTCATAGCAAGCCCTTCTATGAACAAATAGGTAGCCTAGTATGGATAAACTATTCAATATTGTTATATCTTATTACTTCTGGGTTGCCCAAAGTTGTGCATCTTATGAGGTGCTTACAATATTAGATAGTTTAGTACTCATAAAGTTCAAATTGTTGTTGTTATGCTATAATAAAGAATTAACCAATAATATTATTAGTATTAACTTGGACTTTATGAATGCTGAACTGTCTGATCTCCTAAATATTATTCCAATTGTTGTTATTATTTAGTCACATAAAAACAAAAATAATAATGCTAAAAACTGGTGATGATAAACAAAAATTAATAAAGGCTGAGTTTGAATTAACAGAATGCACCTCCTGCTAAAAGCCAAAATTGGTCAAAGTTTGGTTTTATATCTAACAACATGATTCCATAATTTCAAATGTGTTATGAATAAGTATATGACTGTCTTTACATCTTCATGACATGTTATGACAAAAGAGCTTCCAGCTAAAAGCTGAGAAAAGGGAAGGTCTGGGTTCAAATCCTGATCAGTTATTATGCAGGATCAGGCAAGCTACTAACTTCCTAAATTGCAGTCAGAGTGGCTATAAAATGAGGTAGAGAGAAGGGTTCTATTCAAAACCAGATGTTGCATCAGAAATGAGCTTTCCCGGGTAAATAAATTACAAAGAGGTTATGTGTGCTTACAAAAGAGTCTAAGTGTTTGTGAAATACCTCTGTTCTTCTGTTCCACAGCCAACTGTTTTTCAAGAGTTTCCCTCAGTTCTCGTTCCCTGAACAACTCCATCTTCAGCTCTGTCTTTTCCAGTTGGACTTGTTTCTCTTGAGCTCTGGCATTGTCTATGGCAACCTTTAATAGGCCCTGTTCAAAAATAAAGTTGAACAGTGTAATGTTGGGGAATGTAAAGCAGCTGACATAATAAATAACTGCTGTTGTTCTTCCTTGATTAGACATGTGAGATTTTACAAATGATATAATCCTGTTACCAGGTCACTGGTACATGGGGTCACATATCAGCCTAATAAGCCTTCCTATTACCATTTTTTTATACTGAAAAACATTTTAACAGGTGAACAAGCTATCTGAAAAACACATAGGGTGAAGTTTTCAAAAAGAAAAACTCCACTCAGGCTTCATTTGTGCTTACAGTGTATGCAAAAAGGTTGCAGGGCTTGACCTCTCTGAGACAGGAAAGCACAACAGTATCACCCTGTACAAATGAGGGCTTCTGCATCTGAGGAGGACATTTGTCCCCAGGTGAAAACAAGTGATGGTCTCAATATCGCCCATTTTTCAGTTTTCCAATGAAGGACAGCTTTCATTTTCATTGTGAGTTCCCTATGACCCTGGCTAGTGGGGACAGCATTGTTGTTGTTCTGCTTCTAATTATTATTATTATTGGGTGCATACAGCCATTCACCACACCTGGTCTACATTCATGATACTTAAAGTCATATGAATGGAGACAGGGATTGGCATGTACAGGCATTCACCGCCCCAGGAGCCACATGGGGAATCTGGTGTAAATAATTTGGAGTGGGAGGACACACAGGATTGGGAAGGAGGGGAGTAGAAGGTCCACAGTGATGTTTGATGGGTCTGGTGTGGGGTTGGTGGGATTGGGGGGGCTTGAGGGTCTTCAGGGGGTGCTGTCCACCTGGGGATGGGGGACTTGGGGGCTAAAAATAGCCTGGTCATGGTTGAGGAGGTAGAAGGAACACAGCTGTATTGAGGAGCTGGGCCTTCCCAGCCCCAGCCCCAGCCCCGCACTCCAAATGTATGCAGGCATTCGAAATATTGGGTTAACCCATTTCCAGTCTAAGTTAGTTTACCTCCTCAAGTGAACTAACTTAGATCTGGCCCACTATTTTCGGCGGGGGGATCTAAACCCCTGTGTACCAGATTGCAACTGCTGGGGCAACCATGATGCCTCTCAGTGAAACTGCAACTCCTGTCTGGCTCATACACTATGGCCTCTCTCTCTAGTTCACTCATCTGCCATGCCTTGATCTTACTATCAAATGGTGTTTAGGGAAGGCTACCAACAGGCCTCAGTGTGAGCCTCAAAACTACTAGTTTTCCCCTGGGTCTCATTCCACTCCTCCATCCTAACAGGTCACTCCTGGCTTGACTAGGCTTTTTTAGGGCACCTGTAGCCTTAGGGGCAAATTGTATGGCTCCTTTCCCTCCCCTACATCATGCCCCAAGCCTCACAGGTGTTACAATAATGTTGTTGCCTCTGTTGTGGCCTCAGCTTCCCCAGCTTCCATCCCTTTCAATCTCACCAGACCCATTTGCCTAGGCCCACTATGCCAGGCCTGGCATGAAGGCACTAGCTTTACTCTAATCACTCTCTGGGTCCCTGGGCTTTTTCCACCAGGCCCCTAACCCACTAGGGCTGTGCTCTTCCAGCACCAGACTCCTGGCCCCTATCTTGTTGTGCCCCTCCCAGACACTGAGCTCCTGGTCCCTGTCTCAGTATGCACCTTTTGGGTAGTGAGTCTCTGTGACCCCACATCTTACTGTGTACCTCTTGGGCAGTGGGTCCCTTCACTCTGCCCCCCCACATCTGTTCGGTAGCCTTATACTGCCCCTCACTGGGCTCAATAATAGTTCAGCCCTTGAGCCCAGCCCTGGCAAGGGCTCCAGACACTTGTGTGCCTCACAGGCACTAGTGGGACCTCCAAAACCACCCCTTATAGTCCCAGTCCAAACCACCAGTATAACTAGCAACATAAATATAAGCCCCTGGACTATAACATAATAGTAACAATGAAAACAGCCCTCTTCCCCTTGAAGACGTAAAACCTTTACCCCTAAAAAAGCCTGCCTCCTTGCCAAGGTAACTTGTGAGCTCCTGGGGCCTCACTACTCCTGTAGGAAGCACACAGTCAGGTATCCCTCCTGGGCAGAAGCTGCTTCCCCAGCAGCTGCCAGGGAAAGACTCCTCTGCCAGCCCCAACCTTGAACTTATATGATCCCAGGGTCTTGCCTACATCCAATCAGCTGACTGCTTGCAGGTGTCTGCTGACTGCTTGCAGGTGTCTGCTGACTGCCTCATTTGCTCTGTTGCCCTGGCAGCTGCTGCACCCTGCCTGCCCTACAGCACTCCCTGCCTGGGCTGCCTTTATCTTAAAGTAACAGAGAACCTGGGCTCTCTGTTACACCCTGTGAACATCTGCACAGAAGGACATTTAGATCAACCTAACCCAAGTTACACCAATCCAAATGTAATGGCTGTATGTACTCATTATTAGTGGTGGTGGTGGCATCATGTTTTTATTGTGTCCTTATAAACCACAAATGAGATCAGAGTCTCTTTCTGAACAGCACATAGACATATAGTCAAAAAGATTCCTAGCTCTAAAAAATCTTCTCCCTGCATTGAAGTTGAGACCCTATGGCAGAAGACAAACTACAAGTACTTCACCTTCTCTTGACAAAAAAGCTGGAAGGGATTCGCAATATCACATTCAATTTATGCTTAAGGAAATAGAAAGAACCCAAAATGGCCAATAGTCTGATAGGTATGCAGCTGGTATGTACCTGGTAAGGTACATGTAAGGGAATTTCGGTTCAAGATCTCCTATGTCTGATGTGAAGTAGGGTCTTAAATTTGGATCTTCCATATGCCAAGGGACTAATTAGAAGATGGATAATATGGAAGAAAGTCTCCGGTTGAAGCTGTTCTACTCTGCATAAATAATTACACTTCAGTAGAACAAATTTATGAATCTGACTTTCTCCATATCCCTGATGAATGCTTTGACAACTGGGCTATAGGATTAGTCCCTCCCTTTGTCCCAGTGAATATTTATAATTTATTTATACAAAGTGAAACAGCTCCACAAGACAAACTGAACAATAAGGACATAGACAGACTTTAGACTTGGTGGCCACTCACATGGGTTGAATGAGACCAAGAATCAAGTCCCTCCTGGAATGAATATTTAATTTGGAATATAAAGTCTGAAAACAACTATGACAGGACAGCTTGAAGGAAATGGCCCCAAAATAGTCAGTATCCTGGGTGCTCAGTTACATGAAAAAGTTTAGATTCAAATTCTTGCTTCTAATCTGGCAGCATGAAGAATTGAGACAATGTCGTGTTCTTGGTAAAGTGTCCTGCCACCATGTTACTATATATTCTGAGATGTAGGGTGATCTCTTTCCAGCCCTGGTTTCCAATGGAGAACTGTTAATGTCTTAATGAGTTACTGAAAAAAGCATGAAATATTGGAAATATTTGCAGAAAGGGAAAATGGGTGCCCACCAACTTCTCCTCTTAATGTCTCTTCTTCTAGCGTTACTGTTTTCAAGGTCTACCAAACCACTTCCTTCAGACTCCTTATTAAGAATCCTTTTAAGAATTTACAATATCTTCTTAGTGGTTTTCATTCCCTTTCATACTCAACATTTTCCTTCAATCTTCTCTAATTCAGGGTTCTATCCTTCACAACACTAGCACACTCAAAACAAAGGGAGTGATTCTTCTGCTGTATTTAGGACTGGTGAAGCACCACCTGGAGTACTAATGTGTAATGTTGGGCACTGCACTTTAAGTAAGACATGGAAATACTAGAAAGAGTACAGAAGAAAACAACAAAAATGATCTGAGGTCACAACATGGTTGGAAGAACTGGGATTATTTAGTCTGAGAAATGGAAGACGGAAGATGGGACAACTCTCTTCAGATACCTGAAGGCTGCTTATAAAGAAGATGGCGATGAACTATTCTCCATATCTGTAGGGTAATGGACAAGGAAATTGCAATGATGAAAATTTAGGTTGGCTATGATGAAGGACTTTTTAAATATGAAAGTGATTAGGCACTGGAATAGGTTATCTAGAGGGGTTCTGGAATCTCATACTTTTAAAGATTTTAAGAGCAGGTTGGACACAATTGTCTAGAATGGTTTAGAAAGGGATGATCCTGTTTTGAGCAGAAGCTGGACTTGAGTAACTGAAGTCCCTTTCATCCATATTTTTCTACAATTCTGTATTTCATAAAAATAGTTTAAAAGTTGTGATAATCCTCATGAAAAGACAGAAAAACTGTTTAAAATATTTATAAAGAAAGTCATGTTTCCATTATGAAACCTAAACAGAACTTTACGGGGCTAAACAAAATCATACATACATGTTTAGAACTAAGAACAACTTAAAACAAAAAAAAAAGTCCTTTTGCAGAGTATTTTTAAGTTTTAATGAAAATCTGTACTTTTCCCAATATTTTTTCTTAAAATAAATCTTTTTATTTAGATCCGCACAATCATTTTTCATATACAGGACACTTCTGAGCTAACGGCAATTTTAAAACAGTGGACAAAAAAAGAGGGTTTTACTTCTATTATGTTATCCTCTTCTGATAGTGCTCAACTTCAAGAAGATTCTAATCTCCTCCCTTTTTTCTCTGACCAGAGTATGTGGATAACCCAAATCACTCATAATCCAAATCAGGAAAAGCCATATAAAAAGTCTCCCTGATGTAAAATAAATTAGCCCAGAATTTCTAAGCTGCAAACTACCCTCCCCCGCATTCTGACAATCCATCTTGTTTAACAATAAAATCGAGCTGCTAAGGCAACTGCCATCTTTACTCAATTCAGCAACATTCATGTACATGTTTCTTCTTCATCAGGAACAAACAATTAGTAACAAATGAAAGAGATCATTACATCAAGTGCCCTTTTAGATCACCCCAATTAAAACTTTAGTTTAGCTGTATTTTAATTCTAAGATACCAAATTCTAATTTTCTGCTCTGATTGCTCTTGTTGACTTATCTTTGAAAGATGTACTCTCAGTGCAAAGCCTAGAGATTATTTAGCAAGACGCCAATGTTGGCACCACTTAATGTGTTGATTGGTTGTATTATCAGTAGCAGTTTAAAATAAATTACTATTAAACTATTATTGTCCTTGGCTGACAAAACACAATATTTTGGTGTTCTTTAAATATGAAACAATCATTATGAATAAATATGGAAAAAAGACTGTACTGCACCACCAATGTGTGTAATTTTATATTGGGAACCTCTGCAAAGTATGAAGTTGCTAAAAGCATATTAAATTTCTATTGAATTCCTACACCATACCTCCTCCCCCAACCCTTTCTTTTTTTATACTTGCTCCTAACATCACTAATGGTAATACATTACCTATTGCTGCTGATTATGTCTGAAAAATATTAGCTTTTTGGAGCCAAGACCCACTAGGGACTACTTATAAGCTATACAAAATTAAGTTTCATTTTTAGAAGTTAAATCAGTGCACATCAGTAGGCGTCCAATGTGGGAAAAAAATCTGCAGCAGAGCCAAACTGATGTATATGTAAAAGTGCTGCTGCTGCCAATGACAGCTCTAACGCAAAAATACTGGAAACATTCAATATCTGCCTTCAGTACAGCAGGGGGCTGGGAAAAAAAGAACTAAAGAGTCAGCATTTAAAAATCATCAGTACACCTCAGAACAAGCAGCAGTAATAGTCATCCCAAGTTGTGTGAAATTCTAAGAATTCTACCAGTAGATCATCTGCAAAAGATTACACAAAATAGAGTATGTCCAACTTGTATTTGCTATGGCTAATCCTCTAAACTGATATTAAATCAATATGCTGCCAATGACAATGAAAATCAGTGCAAGAGAGGATATTAACAAAAAGAAAAATATTTCCCTGTAGGGAAGGTCAGTTTTTGTGGAGGCTGAATAATAATAATTGTAGTAAACATGCTCAGGATCCAGATCTGTTTGTAATACAGTATAGCTCTCTCTATGATAAACTAGGGCCAAGCTTTCAGTGCAAAATGTAATTCTCCCCCTTTATACTACTATTAACAATATTTTCTAACTTACATTGAATGCTAAAATGTTAAATATTCACACAGAAGCTCCTGTTTCCTTAGATATTTATTTATTTATTTCCAGTTATAAATTCTTCAAGAGAAATTTTCTTACAAAAGGATTCTTTTTTCCTTTTCATATTACCATAACTCAAGTAATTGAGTACAGGGTAGACTATAGATCCCATTGGAAATTAGACTAACATTACACTTGGCCACAAGGCCAGGATCATCCTTTATTATTTTTAGAAAGTACCAAGGCTGAAACTGACAAAAATAAATGATATGACTCTTTAAAGTATATATTTAAAGTATATATTTTTGGTAGAAAGTGGAAAAAACAAGGAAGTTCCTTTTCTCTATAGTCAGACCTACTGCATGTTCTATGGACCAGAACCTTCTAAGGAATAAATACGAAGCAATTACACTAGAATACAATTAAGGCAGTTTACTAGACGATAGAAAATATGAAGAATAGAGTGCATGCTTTAGCTTAACTTGTGCCATTGAAAAGAAGGCTATATGTGCCCCTGTGGCATTTACTGAGTTGCTTTACTGCAGCTGAAGCTGGGTGAACCTATAGAATTCACTTAAAGATTTTTCTTCCTTCCTAGTTTACAAATTCTTTGACTTTACAAATTTATTCATTATTAAAAAAATTATCCAATGAATGATTTACAAAATGTATATCGACCTGCAGATTGCTGGCTAACTCTTCTCCACCGCTAATGTTTTGAATATGCTATTCATAATTGATCATTCCCTCTGTTGAATAAGTAACCCAAGAAACATTGGGTTTCTGTGTTCTTCCAACAGATGACTCTTGAAAGTGCTTTTTTTAATACCTCCAATATGAATACATTGGCAAATGCACACTTGCACAGGTATGTGATATTCCCTTCCCATTAACATCCTTATGAAACCAGAAAAGAAAGAAACCCTTACTCACTTGAATTAAACCACAGGGCAAACACTGCTGAAGCAAAACTGCAGATTTTGTTTGTGCTAATACCTGCAAGTATTTTTCTGTAGTATTCACTCTTATCTAAGTGCAGTGCAAAAAACTTCCAACTCTACGATTAGTCATCTTTTTTTTTCTTTATTTTAAAATAATCTTCATTGTAAACTTCTTGTTGATTGCTCTTTTAATTAGATAAGGATGGCATGCTTAAAAAATTTGCTCATATTTAAAAGGGATCAGGAACAAAATAGTACAGTGCCAACAGTCGCAATAAGATTCTAAATATGAGGGTGCCATTTATTGGGCTAAAGACATAAATGACACATAAACCAGTATAAGAGACTGGACACTGCTTCAAATATGTACCACAACAAAAGTTCGGTGTATATAAACTGCTTTCAAAATGACCAAAATGAGTTTAAGATGAACCCGGATGGATGTAATATTAGACTTTACTGATTTAGGTTAAACCAGTTTATTGAACTTCTGTCCCAGATTACCTCCAGATTTAAGTTAACTCACAGTCTCCCAGCATGCCAGGATGCTGCAGTGTGGGTGGGTAGGCTAGCCTTGGCCCAAGCTGTCTGCTCCAGCCAAGTAGGGTGGCAGGCTTAAGCATCCCCAGGCTTCTGACCTGGGCCACAGCAGGCATGTGACTGCATTTCCAGAATTAAAAGTGAATGTCTGTTCACTTGTTTATCAGTTCTATCTGTGCAGCTTAGATTAACCTGTGAAGACTGAATCACTTCAGCCTTGGGCTTTTTTCCTATTTGTACTTAGCTTTGATGTTAATGGTAGAGAGACAGGCTGCACAATAAGGTCCTAAAACTTAAAGTTGCTTTACTGCTACCACAGAATATTGCAATGAGCCATTAATGAACTATATTTCAGGGCAGTGATTCTGAACCAGGGTGCCACAGTACCTGAGAGTGCCTTGAGATCCTCTCAAGTGTGCTGTGAGGTGCCACACAATGTTAACAGTGTTAGGTTTACAAACATGGTTCACAAAATAAATCCAGAGATTTGAAAAAGAAATCCATAGTTTTTGGTTCTTCTGAGTTCTTTGCAAAAGAAGAACTGCTTTACTTTTATTTTGTAGGCAAAAAAGAGGGAAAACTAAGAGCTAGCATGTTCCAATGGGTGCCTTGAGTCTATTGAGGGTTAGCTTGAGTCTAAAAAGTTTAAGAATCGCTTCTTTAAGATAATACTGTAGTAGCCAATGGCTCAATGGCAGAATACAATAGTATTTTATGGAGAAGGAAAAAAGTTATATACATGGAGAAGAGGACCCACATCACTTAACTGCACCTGTTTAGCAAAAAATACTCTCAAGTCCCTTTTCATTATTAAGTCCCTGTACCCCTGCCCGAATAGAAGCAGCTGTTCCTTGGTCAGGCTCCTTTACCTATGTGTTTCCACAGTGCCTAGAACAAAGTGATATTTTATTATTTATTTTATGGGAGATATTTATTATTTGCATTACCACACTGCTGTGTCAGAATTATGACTCAACTGTTCTCATTGCTATATGAACACATGCAAACTTAGCATACATACATCTAATGAGAAAATTGTAACTTTCTTAACTACTTTACAGATACAAAATAAAAGTATGAATATAAAACTAACCATTTTATTTTTGTTTCCATAAGTGCTTTGAAAGAACTAACAAAAATAAACCCTAGATTTATAAAGAAAGAAAGAAACCACACTGCAGGCTAAGAAAAACAGGGAAAAAAGTCTTCAAACTTCAGCAGTTGCTTTGATAAGCAGGCCTACCTTGCACTGCTTTACAACTGGAACTATACTACTTCACAATATCTGAGACTTTAACCCTATCTCTTTAAATATAATATTAAAGACCTGAGTTTATTTTCAAAATATTTAAGTCCCTGCCTAAAGTATCTGAAGTACAGTAATCACTAGGCAAGCAGATTTGCCACTACTGTGTATAGGGTTGTTTGCTAAGCATGGGTTTTAAGCAGAAATAGATTATTGACAGTGGTTTTCAAAAAAAGAAAATCAGCTTTTCTACACAGGTAGCAAGCTGATTAGTTTTTAAATGGTACCCTAATAGTGTGTTTGCACATGGTAGACAGGGAAGAAACTTCTTGGAGGAAAGTATATTGCTTGGAAAGCATCCTTTACCACTGGGTGCATGCGAGAGATTTCCTTTCATTCATGGAAACCATCAGCACTGATCAAATCCTGAAGAAGTCTTGTCCAGCTTGGTTAAGCTGATAGGCTGTCTGCATAATATGGGAATTCAAAGTAAAAAGCAGGAAGGCAGTACACTACAATTAGAAAAGACATGAACATTTGTATGTGTATTATGGCCTTTTATTTTTAACCATTTCACCAAAGGTGAGAACAGCAATAGATGCCTAGGGGAGTTGTGGACTCTCCATCACTGGAGGTGTTCAAGAGGAGGTTGGACAACCACTGGTTAGGGATGATCTAGATGTAGCAATGCCTATGTTTTATCATGGGTAGTTCCCAAGCTACTGGCCTTTGCTGGTTGCCCACTCTCTCACCTGATGCCATGTGTGCCACGGTGTTTTTAAGCCTTCCTCAGAGGCATTGTGTGTGGGCTGCATTCAAGGCTGGGGGTTTTGACTGGGCTGTGCCAATGCTCCTGCTGAGACCAAAGCTGGAGGTTCCTGTGTAGAGGGTCTTGCCTCTGCATTCAGGGTCAGACCCATCGCCATATTTGGGGTTGGAAAGGAATTTTACTCCATGAACAGATTGGCATGGACTATGTGGGGGTTTGCCTTCCTCTGTAGCAGGGGGCATGGCCCTCTACCTGAGAACTCTTGAGCATATATTGACAACATTTTATAGAAGCAGGACATTGGCTGCCATGGTCCCCCTGTTTTCCTGTGGCAGGTTAGGGCATTAGGTCTGTGCTGTGTCAGGGTTAAGGGTAGTCTTATGTAGAGTTCAGATTATAGATTTTATAGGATGATTTGGATAGGGCTGATCCTGCCTTGGGCAGGGAGTTGGACTAGATGACCTTCCAGCCCAATTTCTCTATGAAAGGTAACATTAGAAAAAAGCAAAATAATCTGAAGCCCATATTTTCTGAAAGAGGAATCTGAATGCAGTCTTAGCAAATTAATCTATACTCATTTATCTTGCAGTAGTGCAACACTCTCATATTCAATCACAAGATTAGCTAACTTGTTGATGCTAAATGCTTTGCTCATTAGTTTGCTGTCCAATGATGTCAAGTACACACATTTGTCAAAAAAAGTTAAAATTTTACAAGACACTCAAGCTTATGCTCTACTGTGCACTCATATAAATATAGTTCAGTGATTACTGCTTATCTTTTTATGAAACAAAAAGAGTGTTGTTTTTGTTCTTGCAGCTTTGTTTGAGAGTTTTTCTCTTATTGAAATATCTGCTCTTCTGGTTTGCACTGTCAGGTGTAGAAGACTCCCAAGCCATAAGTACTGTGAGTTGTACTGAATATTCAAGTAAACCATGGGCAAATAACAACATTTAGCTCTTATATATAAACCCTTTTCTCCATTAAGCTCAAAGCACTTTACAAAGAAGTATCATTGTCCCCATACTGCAGGTTGGAACACAGAGGCACACTTATGAAATGATTTGACCAAGGTCACACAGCACGTCATATGTGCTATCGGAAAGAATCCAGGTCTCTTGACCCCTGTTTCTTAATCCTGTCACTGGATAATGATACTCCATATACGTAGGTGCACAGGCACTTCAGTGCTTTCCTTTGTATATAGTACAAGTAGCTAGACTATGAGGTCTGGGCTCTGTGGAGGATGGTGCAGCAGACATCCCTCTCCCAAACACTGTGGAATAGCAGTGGAGCTGCCACAGCCTCTTCTTTACACTGGAGTAAAGTTTTGGATATGCATATACCAGAATAGAACTGGAGGAAAGGAGCCAAATAGCTGTGTCTGGCTGAGACATTGCCTGGCGTTGTCTTTATTTCCACTGATCAGTTGCATGTCAATGCACAGGAAGTGGGCTGCTCCAAAACTGACTATGCTCACTAATGATTCCTTGATTCTTGGGTCCTCTAAATAGTGAAAATGGGGCCTAATTTTTTCCCTTTCGGTTGCAAATCAGTGTTTCTACCTGGTACTATTTAGCCATACCTGTGTGTTATATATAACTATCCACTCACCTCCAAACGCAAGGCTCACATGAAGATATTGATACTGAAGCAGTGTTCAGATTCAGAGTTTTAATCTGATTACCTGCCCCTCCCTGAGTTGTTTACAGGTAGAACAGAAACTAAGATAACCCTGGCTAGTAAGCTGCTTCATTAACAGATTGACTCCCTAAATTCCTTTATTTCAAAAGGCAAGCCAAACCATATTTCAGTAACTTAAATAAAATGCCTATTATAATATTTTTCCTCTGTGTTTGCTGTAGAAGGGTTTTTGTAGGAAAAATGTGGTGAAAAACTATGTTTGGAAGTTAATAGTTGCCAATGCAAGCACAGCTGGAGTGAGTATGATATTGCTAAACTTTTCTGCACTACCATTTTGCTGCAGCATGAAACATATAGCCATATGGTTGTACAAATGCCATCTGTTGACCACGTGATCACTGCATGTGTGGGCAAAAAATTATTGTCTCTAATCACAAACACAACTATCTTGGCTACATGCAAGTGTAAATTTTGAATAATGTTTGAGTCAGACTGTACTGTACACACAATAGACATCCTGACTACTGAATAGGAAATCTGCAGAAAATTTAGTAATACTCTTTGAAGTCTATTCTTTGAAGATAGTGCTCTAACTGAAATAAGCTTATTTGTAAAATAAATGCTTTTTGTGAATGCCTTTTACATCAGACATTTTTTAAACAGCTTAACATGTCATTTCCACCTTGGCACTCCAGGACTTTAAAGTAACTATTTATTAAGGAAATGTTTCTCTGTTAAGTAAATGAGATAAACCTAAGCAGTAATATACATTTCATTGGCCTGTAATAAAAAGAGCATTTAAGACAAATGATTTTAAGCATACCAATGCCACTTTCATCTACATCTCTGCTGTGGTTTAATGTAAAATCGATATTTTGTTGTACTGTAGCTGACAATTTCTAAACTCATTTGATTCCTTTAATACCTAAATTACTACAAAGTTTCTGTAAATTAGTTGATTCAAATATTCTTATGAGTTGATTAAGCTAGAATGGTTGTATTAATTTAGACAAATCTGCTACTAGTTTTGTCCCTTTAAACTGATCTACAGAAAGGCCTACCTGGATGTTAGTCAGAAGGGTCTCTATGGAGGACAATCCATCAGGGAATAGAAAAGGAGATGGAAAACCTGGTGGTAGCGGTTGCCCATGCCCAGTTAGAGAAAGTTTGTCAAGGCTGTCTCTTGCGGTTGGTGTGGAGAGCGGGGTCTCATCTGTATGTGATTGAAACAAAAATATAGAACAAGTTACGCTTGTCTGTTTTTATTAGACCTCAGTAATGGCTTCCCTAGTGGTTTCCAGAACATTTATTGCAAATTGGTTCCTGCTATCAGGAGAAAATGCTTTCTGCTGAATTTTCTTTAATGAAAAAGCTGTGGAGATACAACAAGATAACATTAATGAGTAACTTTATAAGCCTTTTAAATGCAGTCTCTAATGAGACTGAGTTTACAGTGCCATAGAATCTTTTTAAAACAAATATTATCTCACATATACTTGTGATAATATATTCAGGCTGACTTTATGGCCACCTTCCCAATTATCTCATTTTAGTTTGCGTTCTATTTGGATTGACAATAGAATATTTTCTAGCACGACATATATTTTATATAGAGTAGTATTTGCAATGAAGGCTTCCCACACCGTTAACCCTTCACAGCTCCTGATGAATTCATATATTCACTGAAGATACAAAAAAGGGCAAAACTACATTGGTTCATTGCTTTTCTCTAACAGAGAAATAATACCTGGTTTTTGCAGATCAGGTATATTTTAACAATAACTGAAATTAAAAGTATGGTTAGAACCATAAGCCTATTCTTTTAAACATGGATCTTTTAACAATTAATGCTAACTTCCTAAGAAGAATCTTTATAACAATCAGAACTGATTATTTGTGACATCACAATGGGAAAAAAACTCTCGCTAATGGAAAAATTAAAGCGTAAAGTTTCAGTCATAATTTATGAGTAGATTATAAAGTAATATATGTAAAACAAGAAAGAAACCTCCCCCCCCAGCAACAATAATACTGACCCAGACACTCCCACAGTCAAATATGCTTTTATAATTTAAAATAATGTATAGATTGGTGTTGATGAATTACAAAAGTTTGGGTCAATTTCATTATTCCAGACATTAATTTGGCTTCTCTATGAGGAAAAACGTCTCTACAAATTGCTCTTCTTTAAGGTTACCATACGACTGGATTTTCCCAGACATCCTCTTTTTTGATCCCCTGTCCTCTGTCCGGGTGGGTTTTTAAAATGCAAGCACACGTTCACATTTTTGCTCTGCTTTTTCCCAGGACTTCCAGCTTGGCTGCTTGGGGCTGGAAGCACCAGAGGAATGTGATTGGCTGTCGGGGGATCATGTGCTCTGCACACGGCCCGGGCAGCTGCTTGCAGGTAGAGGAGAGAAAGAGAGTGGCTGTGTGTGCTTTGGAGCTGTGTGGACACCAGGGCTGGGAGGGGGCAGGGGGTCATGAGTGAGGGACACTGGCAGGGCAGGACACTGTAGATTAGAAGGGAGAGGAACTGGCAGGGCTGGGGGGCTGTAGCTTAGGAGCAAGGGGCAGAGGCAGGGTAGAGGCATATCACTGCCCCCCCAAATATCCCTTACCCCTCTCCCCCCCTACCCTCCTGCCTCTCCCTCCCTCCCCAACACAGGTGTCCTATATTTTGATACTGAAAATATGGTAACCCAATGACTGAAACATTAGTATAAATGTATTGATTCACAGCATAGGCCTCAGAATGGGGTGGGACACCCGGGCTATGGCCTGACCAACTTTTAGCTCATTAATTTATATAACCCAAAAATGTACAATTGTCATTCCGGTTAAAACTGTATAGCTATTTTTTTAACTACATAACTAAATTAACGTGCTAAAAGTTGGTCAGGCCATGACATGGGTGGCCCACCCCGTTCCATGGCCTATGGATCAAAGTACAATTCAAAATGGCATATATTCCTGATGTAATTATTATCTCTGCATAATTATCAGCTCCTCCTTCATCCAAGTGTAGTCGGGGGGGAGGGTGTATACCTAGTCTACTATCTATCTATCTATCTAAAGATGATAGATAGATAGATAGATAGATAGATAGATAGATAGATAGATAGATAGATAGATACACACATTTCCCTCGTACTTTCTCTCCTTCCTTGTATACACACACGTGTGTATGTGTGTGTGTGTGTGTGTGTGTGTATACAGAGAGAGGGAGAGGGAAAGAGAGTACAAAGGAAATGCATGTGTGCATATGTACACACACTCATACATACATGAACATGTGTAAGTACCTGCACATTTCCTTTGTACTGTACTTAGTTTCAAAACAGTAAATTAACTTATTTTCACCATTTAACATAGGATAGCCTATAAATTGGGAACAATACTGTATACAGTTTTGAAATTTATCTGGGAAGATCCATCTGTATAATTTAGTTAAGATGTAGGTATATTATTTTCTTAAATGGACATAATCAGGAACTAGGCAGTAATACTGCCCTCTCCTCTGAGAAAGTGCTAGATTACAGCTGTTCTGCCCCTAAGGCAAAACAATAACTTAAAGTCATTATTTGGTTTTCCTCTTGTTCCAGAAGGAAGTAATCTGGATCAGCACTTCACCATGCCTAGATTCCCTTCTAATTTACACCAGTTCACTTCTTTTTTGCCAGCATCTACAGTGGAAGTGTCAAAACTTCATCCATTCTGTGTTCCTGCAAACTAGGTGTTAAAAGCAACCCAGAACCTGCTTTCATAACTTATTCTCCCTACTGAGCTGCGATTCAAGATGGGAGTAGCCTATATGAGACAGAACTTTATGCCCTCTTCTTTTCCTGTGCGGAACAACTGACACCTTTCCCTTTATGCATCCTGCAACAGTTTACACATTGTAACTAATGTAATATCTTGGTAAAAGCCAAAGGAAAATCTTCGACAGGTCACAGTTACATAAGATTGTGCAACTGAACTATATCTCCCTGTGTTTTCCAGTCATGTCACAAACAGGTGAGAAAAGATAACTGCAATTTTTTTAATAATTTCCCATCAAGTTAAAGCAGGCTCTATATAGAATGTGCCCTGTGGGTATATACTTCCCTCACTGTTCATCCTACCACCCTTTTATTTCCCCAGCTATTTTGGTGGTACTAGATTGAAGATTTTTTTCTTCACCATCACCATAATATGCTAGAAATACTAAGGTACTTAATTAGGAAAAATAAACTAGATACTGCAACTCTCTGCGATAATGTAAGAAAGAATTCATGGACTTAGGCTCGCACTTGCAAATTTTTCCCTTGAAATCCTGTTCTAGCTATGATGAGTTATGACCACATGCTGTGTTCCAAACTGCTGTCATAAACAGATATCGCTTCATTAATTTCAAAAGAAAAACAAAAAAATGGTAAGAATATCTCAATAGAGGCTTGCAGAAGCACAAAGGTTCAGAACCATTTCTGACTTGCAGAACTAAAAAAAAGAAATCTGTTGTCAGTCACAAACGTGGATTTGCCAAATCACTATCATACTTCACAAATAATTTTAAAAGTTGTCTCATCATTTGTTTAATGTTAATTAAAAATGGGTTTTATTTGTAGATGATGCTTTTTATTTTCTAATTACTACAGTCTGCTTTTGGATCAAATCATGTTCATATGAGCAGTTCCACAGAAATCACATGACTAGTTCTTTGGTAGTGTGAGTGGGATCTTGCACTCTTGTTATTGCCCCCACCCCAGCCAAGCAAGCAAGCAAGCAAGCAAGCACCAGGCATAAATGAAACAAAACAGAAACCATGTATCATGCAGAGGTGTAACTAGCTAGGTCTGTGCCCGAGGCAGTAGAGGTGGCAGAAGGGGCTGGGCTGGCTAGGCTACGGCAGCAGCAGTGGCAGTTGCCATTCTTGTGCCCCCCTGCAAGACCTCTCCCCTATTTAGACTACTGCCGGTAAGAAAGGTAGGGACATCTTATGCTACCTGGAACAGTGTAGAATTTAATTAATAGTTTTGATTTTAAAAATGTTATTGCCTTAAAGTATGCTACATCCAATCAGCCCACAAAGTCTTTGTCCCTAAACCTGCCACCCGCCTAGCACAGATTTTACTACACATTTTGCAGTCAATTAGCAATCCACACATTTTTAAAGTTTCCTATATTTTTATGTGCTTACATCAAGCTTTTGTAAGATGTCTCAGAAATGTTTGGAACAGTTTTTCAAAAAAAAATGAGGTAACCCAAAAAGGCTAAAAACTATATTGAATTATATCAGTTTTAAGTAACGTCCAGACACTAACTTTCTAATAAATAAGAGCAACAAATTTACACTGAAGGGTAAACCTAGAGAGATGAACTCACTGTGAACTTATTTTAATGAAACTTTAACTGAGAGAAAAATTCAGACTAATGTGACTTTGTTTTCTTGATGTCCCATGTGAAATAAACTTTGAGTATGAGTATGTTTGAAAAAGAGCAAATGTAGATATTATACACAGGAAGCATGGATATTTGTGGATGTGAGATAAGCAACGATTGAGAGAATCTTGAAAAAAAATGTGTTTTTAAGAAAAGCCACATTGTAAACATCAGCCAATTAAAACAATCACATACTTTAGTAGCAAAATAATATGACCCCCGTACCGTTAAAGTATTTAAAAAATCTTCCACTTATGCAAGCTCTTCTCTTTACAATTCAGTAACTGGGCACTCCTTCTAAATAACCATTAAACTACAGTCTTGTAAATTAAGGTACTGCCACCTCCCTCCTGTGAATATTCTTATTACAGGAGACCCTTTTTAAGAGGCACAGATCTGGCTTTCTTCATCTGGACTCCTAAGAGCCACTATCATGCAGTACAGTGTATGTCACAGAGAGGAGAGGAAATAAAGCAATCCAGAACCCCCGTGATTCTCTACTACCAAATCCCCTCTTCACAAAATAAGATAACAACCTGGCATAACCTTTAGTTACTGTACTACAGTACAACCTGGCATAACCTGTAGTGCTGTAGATTGAACCGGTATACATCAAGACTTGAAACGGGCCAGCAGAAACTGCCTCCTGTCTGTGCTGCACAGGAATGAGTCTGATCATTGTTTTGTAAGTTACACTACTTTAGGGTCACATACACTGGATATTTACTGAATTGTAATTTGTATCACCATGATCCTCAGCTCTGAATTTGCAACAAGTTTTTAACATATATGAATGAATACACACACACATATTTCATTTTTAAAAAGTTGTTCTACTTTCCAGAAACTAATGTGTTTTTTCCAAATCAGTGTTTATCTGGGGATAACAACTCATTTGAGCCAGATACAACAGCTGACATTTTGCAATGTATTTGTTTTCCTGATATTTTGTTCCCCCCTCCCTCAGTTAGCGTGGAAACATTTATCCAGGAAGCTCTGATATTTACTTAACAAATAAAAATGGATAAAAGCTAAATAGTAGTGGCTACTCTTTCACTTGCTTCCTTAAAAATAAATGTGGTCACTTCAGGATCATTACCAACTCTACCGGAGAATGCTGCAACTATCAGACTTCAACAGCAAGAGACATGATCATCACCTAGAGAAAATATTGTACTGAGCCCTGAATTTCCATAATTGCTTAACTATAGTGATTATTTTGTTCCATTCTGAAATGTTTAAAATTTAACCATTCTTGAAACAGGCACATGATTGCTATGATTGCTTTATGCATTTTTGCAGAGGAGTATGTAGGATTTGTCCCAAAGTAATTAGCAGGGATCCTGATAATTTTTTCTCTGATAAAAAAATATCCCTAAATTGTCAATATAAAAAAATCCACATTTTTCTGTGATTAAAATAAAACACCACTATCTATCCATCTATCTATAGATAGCCTTAGTCTGTCTGCCTGTCTGTCCATAATGCTTTACTCTCACTCTGACTGGCTGAAGGAAACAACCAATCAGTGTGCTCCAAGAGCATTCGGAGAGATAGTACAGCAGAGCTTGCCATGATGGGGAGGACACAGGGGATGGAGTGGTGGGGAGAGGGTGAGGCCAGCACTGCTGACCTCATCTCCCATCCTCCCTGCAGGCAGTGGCGATAGATCAGGGGAAAGGGGAGAAGTAGGCTCATTCCTCCTCTTCTCCAACCAGACGAGAAGGAGGGGCAGAGCACAACAGGATGCAGGGGGACATGAAGCCACTGGGCCCTGACAAAAGGGGAAGGGGGCACGGGGGTGCTGCCACCACCGCCGTGTCCTGACAATAGCCCTGAAGGGGAGGGGGAGGGGGGGAAAGGGGGAGTGGTCCCAGCACCAAACTGGAAGGGGCAAGTGGGGAGGGCTGCCCCATTTGCCCCTGACTGGATGAGAAGCAGGGGCAGGGCCAGATGCCACCTGCCATGATGGCAGGGAGCACATTGTTGCAGCATCGCCACTACTGAGCCCCAACAAAATCTGGCAAGAGAGTGGGGGAGCAGGGGCATGGTGGTGGCACCCTGCTACCACCACTGTTGGGCCTTGCCAACAGCCAAGTGGGAGGGATTGCAGTGGGGAGGGGCGGCAGGCAGACATGGCCTGGGTAGACCCAGAGCGTGGGGGGTGGTGGGGGAATGGGCCCGGACCTAAAGAGGGGAACCTGAATCCTTGACAGGCAACTGGCCTGTCTCAATAGATAGACAGATAGATAGATGAAAAATTGGGATTTTTTTTTTTTGATCAGAGAAAACCAGGATCCCTGGTAATTAGTATGTTTTTAGTGCACGTAGTCAATGTTCTTGTACTTTTTGTTGAATTTTCTTAACAATAAATTATATAAATATAATGCTCAAGGCAAGGACTTCATCTTAATTCTTAAACTGATAAAGATGAAAACTGAAGCCAGTATTTTTTCTATATTCTATCAATCAGCATCAATCAGATTCATATTAATAGCAACTGTTAGATTTCATTAGAGATTAGTACAGGCTACAAAGTTTGGATCTGGATCCACATCTCCAAAATTAAAACTATTAGATATAAAAGATTAATTTGGATTTCCTCTATTCTTAATTTTTGACCGTTTCTTTTAATTAATTCCTTTACACTCTTAGAGAAAACCTGTAATTCAGATGATCCACCAAGATGCTGTATAACTTCATACATAATCTTTCCCTCAAGAGTTCTTTGCCTGAGAAGACAATTTCTTCTTATTAGCATGGATCCTGGTTTTCTCTGATTTAAAAAAATCCTCATTTTCAGTTAAAAACATGTAACCCCAAATCCACATTCTTGAATGATTAAAATGAAACATCAATCTCTCTCTATATATGTATATGTATAGTAACGTTTCATTTATATCATGGTAAAATGTAGATCTGGAGTTACTTTTAAAAAAATTGAAAATTGGGTTTTTTTTTTAAATCAGAGAAAACCAGGACCCTGCTTATCAGTTCCTCATCTGTATAATGGCCCCAGTCAGACAACGTCAACAGAGCACGTTGTAGGAGGATGGTAAAGGTTATCATCAAATGTGCTAGGACCTGGTCTTTGGTCAGTTTTGACCCACATCCCAGAATCCTGTTGCTGATGTACCAAGGTGTTCAAACAGCAGCATTTAAATGAATTTAATTTTAGGCTCCAGCTATGCACAGCTGACCAATAGCTATAAATTCTATGAAAAGAATAGCAGAATCACAAATATGTCACCTGGAGAAAACACAGCCAGCAAATATGCAACTACACTGATTGGGCCCATAACTTTTATACTAGGTTACTACTCATACTATTAGCTCTCCCTTTATGAATGCTGCTCATCATTATCAATTTCTTGGATTGGTATGCTTACCTGGCAGCCTCGAGGTGATGAATTCTAATTGATAAATCAAATTCTTTACTGTGAATATGCAAACTGGTTTTCAAAGGCCAATTGAGGCGAATGTTCATTGGCATAGCAAAAGACACATTCCTCAGACAAAAGCCCCTACATAGTTTCTCCATCTTTCTCCAAACCAGAGCTTAGCTGATGCTGTTGAACCCCGCCCCCACCCGATATTTTTGTTTTAATATAGGTACAATAATATTCTTTTTATCTAGTCACATTCTTGAAAAGGTCTAGACTGTGCTGGTTGAAATTATCCCCCACAAAAACAGGGTGAGACAGAGAACTAGCTTGGAAAAATTGCAGTCTAAATGGTTAAAATGACAAAGTTTTAAGTGAACAAAAGCAGCATTATAATGGAAAGTCTGTCCTTTAGTAGCTATTTTTACCTGTGGAAAGTAGGTATACTGATGTGAATGAGTGTGAATTTGATAGTATATTATTCCTCCTTAGCATAAAGGCTGAACAAGATGAAAAACAGAATGGAATTAAGTCAAGGTACTCAATATGTACTCTTGGCTGCTGCCATTGTTTCAATGTCTGTTTTTCTACTTGCATTTTCATTTCATCACCAGTGAAGACTATGTTTGGACAGAGTGTGCCCCATCCCCCTCACAGCTTTCAGTACTTACAAGACTGTGCATATGCTATCTCATCAAAGCATTGGAGCTTGCTCCTGCATGAGGCTATCTAATGAGAACTATCATTTCCTGGCTGTTCCAAAGCAGGATGGGATAAGCCAGCAGAAAAAAGAGCAGAGAGTTTGTTTCCCCTGCTCTTACAGAGAAACTCTTCCGCACCAGCTGAACTGAACTGGCAGTGGTGAACTAGGCTAAGAAGCCATGGAAGCCATTTCTCATGGGTTTGAGAAATCCATGAATAGGCAAAAGAGCCCAAGACTTTTTGTGGCAGGCAGCCAGTTGGTTGATGTGGAGGACATTGATATCAGAGAAGCCATCTGTGGATTGCAGAGAGTGGGACTGAGAACAAGTGTGGGCTAAGGAGTTTAAGGGAGACAGATCTAACAAGGAACAGTGGGGAGAACTGAGTCTGGCTGTGGAAAGATGATGGGACAAATCAGTATGGAGGGAAAGAAGGTAGGTCCAGGAGTTGGAGCTTCTAATGTAATCATTACAAATGAATGGCAGAAATTTGCAATATACATCCAAAAAGCAGAAATGCGAACTAGTGGTGATATTCCACCTATGAGAATGTCTTCAGCCTTTTGGACTAGAAGGTGTTTCTTCTTTATTTTGCATGGCCCTAACAAGGACTCACAGTCAAATCATCACAACTTACCTAATTTTCTGTTTCCAAAATGAATTATTTTAATAACATCTGTTGTAGTCTACTACTATTACTACTACTACAACTGACTAACACTAGATAATGTTAGCTGAATAGTTTATTCTAAGAACTTCCCAATACATGCACCGGACAAGGTGGAAGGCAAGCAAAGATGCCTCTCATGTAACAGGCATATTTGGTTATCTGGCACCTCCCCCATTCCCCATGGGTGCAGGATAACAAAGCTTTTGCTGTATTTTAAAATCAATTATCCTGCACATATTTTTTTACAGTTTAGTTGTCTCTCTCTAAAAGTAAGATGTAATAGTTAATTACCACTTAATTAACATTGGAACATGCTATTTACAAAAACAAAATACAATGGCTTGTCTATCACTATCAATAAAATTGTTCTGTTCACTTACAATTTTTTTCCAGATGATTTAAGTACCTATGAATTTGGGATAAAGAAACAATCTGATTATCCAAAATAATTCCAAGTGATAATGTGACATTCTTAAATCAATATCATAGTTCAAATATTTTAGCTACATTATGGTAACTCACATGAATCCCTTAGAGACAAAAAAATCCTAAAAATACAGCAAAAGGTATCTTAAAATAAATACTTTTGTTGAATTTTCTTAACAAAAAATTAATATAAACATAATGCTCAAGGAAAGGACTTCATCTTAAAACTTAAACAGAAAAAGATGAGAACTGAAGCCAGTATTTTCTTATTTTCCATCAATCAGCACCAGACTCAGATTAAAATCAACTGTTATTCCAGATATTCCTTTAAAAAAAGTTTTACTGCTACAGCTATCAGAAGTGCTGACTTCACTGTAATCCTGAGTGATCTGATTCATGATCTTTCAGTCCCATCTGGTCAGTCAGTCAAAGCAATCACAGGGCAGGTATAGACATGACAATTTTAGCAGTGTAAGTGATCAGAAACCAGTCTATACCTGTAACAAGAGTTCAGCACACCCAGACTGGTTTAAAAATGGTGAAGCTCAGCTAAGATTTACCCCCACCAGCAAAGGGTGAATGTGTGTTCTGTATGCTACTGATCTAAACTAAGCCACTTAGAGAAAACCTCATAGCTTAGATCGATTCCACCTTGGGCTTTTTGAATGTCAGTACCTAGCCTTAGTACCAACAAAGTGTTTTTCCTTCTTGGACACTGACCTCTGTAGCATTTGGATAGAGAATTTAACATGTGGAAAAATGTATGCAAAATGGTAGATCAAGCTAGCATAATTTGATTATGAATTAATGCCCTGAAAACCAAAAAAAATTTATAGATTGTTGAAGTTTCCTAATGTATCCTTAACAGATTTATTGTAAAAACTAATGTAAAAGCAAGTTTTGAGAGTTATAAAAAGAAGTAAGCACAATATCACGTAACTAAAGTAATAAACAAGAAAATGTACCTACAGCAAGCATGCTCTGTCCTACATTTTGAGTTTATTTGTATACTGACTTCAAAATGCCAAGATAAAACTTTATAGAAGATGAAAAATATCTTTTGCTGAATTTTGTTGGGTAATTCTAAGTGGAACTGTGATTTGTTTTAATTGGCCTCTAGACATACCTCATGAAAGGTAAAGAAACATGTATTTGGAAGATTAGGAGAAATATTAAAATAAGTAGATGAATAATGGTGGTATTTATGTCATTGTCGGCATGATTTTTTTTTTTTTGTGCAAGCATAACCTTGGTGAGAAGGGAATTCTTGATGAGCACAGCTGGTATGATGAAGACATAACACTAATGTCTGTAACACTGAAGAAATCTTATTTTATTTTATTTTATTCTAAATTATTTTCCCCATTTATGAACACGCTTATTCCTGGTGCATCAAAAAAGATGGAGTTGATACTGTTAGAATTTTTCTACCAGATATTTGATAATGTAATGTTTAATTTGCAAAGAATCCTATCATGTTACTTAGGCTAGGTGCCTAAAATTTAAAAAGCATATTTGTATCTGAAGAGGCTTTTACTAAAGAGATTTCTCTTCATTTTTCTTACAGATATGCATTGAAAATTTGATCAAGTTAGGATAAAATGGGATTGTAAATAACTTTAAGAAAAAGAATACTGCACAGTACATCTAACATTTAGATTTGATAATGTGTCATTTTGGCAACAGTTAAAAATGACTATGCCATACTTTGGCTAATAATATCATGAGAGAGGAGCAGTATATTAACAAAAGACATTCCCAGCTATTTAACATGTTTGTTTAGGAGAGCCATGCTACATAGTGTGCCAACATTCTTAATCTAATGTGTGGGGCTGCCTGGATCTTGCTTGCAGTAATGCCTCTCAGCTATTGTCCATAAGGCCAATGCAAGAAGTTACTTAGCAGCCAAATCAAGCACCCATTGGCCTGGCCAGTGTGAAATATGTTAGTGAGTGTTCAAATAAGTAATCAGAACCTTGCAAAAAAATTAAGAGTGACAGAGAAGCCTGGGTCCAAACAGAGAACAAAGAGAGCTTTACAAGAGCTGGGCTTTGTATCCTAAATATACTTGTGACTGCTGTGAGCCAGAAGAAATTGGTGTCAGTATAAAATGCTAAATCAAGGGTAGGTGTGTTGTTGGTCAGAGTGCCGAAAAAACTGCAATGTCTACATTGCAATGTGTTGGAGTGCTGGCATGGCAGAAAAACAAAACTGAGGTTTGGGGTACATGGCAGGACACACTGCACATCAATCTAGTTAATAATCATAAATGTTGCTATTTTTTTTATAGTAAACACCAGGTTTTCTAAAAATTCGAAACCTGGTGACACTAAATAAAACTTCATATGCTGCCTTTGCTGTGTTTTTGGGGGTTTTTTGTTAAGCATATTTGTGACGAGAGAGAAAAAAAGAGAAAGACAGACGAGAAAAAGAGAGAAACGGGAAGAGAAAGAAAACAGAGAAGAGAAAGGAACGAGATAAAACAGAGAAGAGAGAGGGGAGACAGAAAAAAGAAAAAGAGAGAGAAAGAGGAAAGGAAAGAAAAACAAAAAGAGCAAAAGAAAAAAGATGAGAGAAAAAGGGGAGAAAAAGAAGAGAGAAAAAAAGGAGAAGAAATAGAAGAAAAGGAGAGAGAAAAAAGAGGAAAGCAGAGAAAAGCATTAACCATCTGGGCAGGAGCAAGGTGGGTTCAGCTATGCAGGGTGAGCCATATGGCCCGAGTGGCCCTGGGACAGGTGGGCTCAGCTATGTAGGGCAAGTCGAAGCAGCCTGCATGGTGCTGGAGGGGTGGTTATGGTGGGGCTAAGGCAACTTTTGGAGTGGCTAAAGCACCCCCAAGCGCCACCCTAGTGTCATCCCATGCACTGGGCTCCAAAGCCTCAGCCAGGCTTTGTGCCAGCAGCAGCTCCATGCGTCCCTCTAGGTGGATGGCAGGGGATGGGGCTGAGGGACCACCACCCCAGACCCCTCCCCACCATCTTCTCTGAGGCACGCATGTAATCACCACTGGCGCCAGTTCAGTGCTGGCGGTGCCTGAATATGCACCTCAGGGTGGGAAAGGCCCTGAAGCAGCACACACACACATGCCCCTGGGTGAATGGTGGTGGAGGGGCTGGGGATGCACTGCCCCAGTCCCTCTCCCACCCTTCACCCCACACCTCATAACCAATGATGGGGGAGGAGCTTGAGGTTGTGCTGCCTCAGGCCCCTCCCCCACTGTCTGCCCAGAGGCATGCATGCAGCCACTGCTGACACAGGGCCCAGCTGGGGCTCTGGAGCCTGGAGAACAGGGGCGGTGCTGTGGGGGTGGAACTTGAGTGGGCTATAGCCACCCCCATTGCCACCCTTCCAGCACTTCCCGGGCCACTGCCACCTGCCCCATGCAGCTGAACACACCCCACTCCCACCCGCAGCACTGCTCACCCTCAGCCCCGCTACTAGAAAGAGGCTGGCTCCAACCCTGAAGCCGACCAGGGCTAGCTACTACCAGCCATGGAAGTTGAGCTGCTTACAGCCTCCCAGCCACCTACTGAGAGCAGCCCAGGCTCCATAGCTGGCAGCAGCTGCCCAGAGTCCAGGCAGGTGGTGGCATGCCGAGCAAAACGGCCTCTCATGCCATGCTCTGGAACGTGTGCCGGGGTTGCCAATCCCTGAGCTAAATTTTAGTTCCCTAGAAGCCAACAGGAATTTTGCCCTAGAATCAACCAATATATTTTCATTCTGCAGCAGCAATATAATGTTAGTAAAGAATGTGATCGCCAGCTCCAAAATTTTTACCTTTCAAAGGAGAACCTAAATGACTGAAGTTCCTACTCTGCCCATCTTTATTCAGTAATAAGACTTCTGTTTTCCATGGGTTAAAAATGAGGTAGCTCTGATGCAACCAGATGCCCATATCTATCTAATATAGCTAGAATAGAGATGTTCACAGTAGAATGGTCAAGTTCTGACATAGCCGACCATCGGAGTAGCAAGAATATTCATTTGATTTTTAGAAACCATCTCACAGAGTCTGTACATACACAGAAAACATTGTGGATGTATCTACCCACAGCCCAGGTCCAGGGATCAAATGTAAATATGTATACAAAGAATTTATATAGGTATTTTGGATTTAGTAATGATTCCCTAATGATGGAAATTTGGGTAACAACCAATCTCAGTCTTTGAGCTTTGTAGGAACAGAAATTTATTCTAACAGATTATTGCAACAACTCTGAATAAGTTGCCTCGTGATTGTTTATTTGTTGATATCTATACTTTTCACTGAAATGCTAGAATAATTAAAAAGGCTAAGGACTAATCATTGTGCTCTGAAACAAAATGTAAAGCAACAAGATGTGCATTTTTACATCTGATGTGATTTCTGTGGCAATGCATCAAATACTTGAAACCAGCTGCCAAAATGTGTCCATTAGTGAGCTTCCGCTGGCATTCCCTAGCTCAATGCTCACTGATGGAATATTATAGAAGTTTTAACTCTAATATTTTCTGCTCCATTTGAGGCATCCACTTTAAAGTCAACTCATTCTTACTGCTTTTGCTGCTGCAATATCAGCTGTACAGCCATGGCATGTGTATTAATGTCCTGATAGCTGTAATCTAAAGTAACAATATTGGAATATGCATGTATTAATTCAAAATGGTTTGTGCTATTAGAAAACATTATTTTACACATTCAAACGTTTTTATATCAAATTCAGGAGTGTTGTAGATAGTGGAATAAGTGAAATAGAAATGGCCAGGGAAGGCAATGTAATTTGAGTTAATTTGGCTTTCTGTGGACATACAGACTGAGTACAATTTACATGGCAAGTATACGAATATCAGTATAAAACAGTGCACACTGTACTCATTTTCATATTCCAGTTTCCCAACCTTTATCAAAATTTGTATTACTGTTATATGGCTGGAGGGTCATCGTATCTGCTAATACCAGGTGCGATTTTGGCCTTAGCTCTACCATATTATAACATCACACAATTGTGTTTTTTACTAAATAAACTTATATGCTGAGTACTATTTTTTTCAACAACAAACTGCTGAAGATGTTTAACATTTATTTGTGCCAACGTTCTTACTTGGAATATCCTTTATCCTCTTTCTGTAAGCTATTCCATAGGTATCATGTAAATATCATATATGGAAGGTGTGAATTTTATAATCAAATATTTCTCCATGAATCCCCCAAATTGTTCAAATATGAACTGATAAATGAATTAGTACATGTGACAACAGAGGCATAATCACAATGGGACCTGAAATCTTGCTATAGCTCTGGTACCATTCAGATAATTACTGTCTAAACTAACTCCTACTAATTGCTGACAAATTGTATCTCATCCTGGAGAGATTGCTGCATATTTAGATGCAATAATGGCATTCAGGATCCTGACAACAGGTCAGTTCTCAGCCTAGATTAAGCAGAAAATGTCAGTTGCTTTAAGCAATAACTGCCCTGCATGGTTTTATGAGACAAACTGTTGAATATAACAAATTAAAATAAAAAAACCCATAATTATTTCAATGATTTTTAAGGTTTTGATTGGAACCAGAGTCACCGACGAACGCAGGTGCTTTAACTAGTTATGATAAATCTAAAAAATCCAGAGTTCAAATCTAAACCCTTTCTCAAAATGTATCCACATCATTTCATATCTCCCTCAGTCCTTTCCTTCACACTCATACCTTCTATTAGCATAGTCTTCTTTTTCCCATCCTCCTTTTGCCTCTCAAATCTCTTGAAATAGTAGAATCTCCTAGTTCTGAATACCCTTTCATTGACCTCAATAGGTTTCTTGTTTATCAATATGAAGACACCAGAAAATACAGCACAGATTACCCAGACCTGTTGAAATCCTAATGTAGAGTTAAATAAAGGCTTGTGGAAGTTGGAGAGCTGAAGAGAATGAGCAATTTACTGAACCTCAAGGGGAGCCTCTTTTGGGTTATTTGGAGCCAGAATTCGGGGTGGCCCATCTGACCCAGGCACTTCCAGAAACTTGAAGAAAGTCCAAGTATGGTTTGGATTTTAATATGGTTTGAATTTAGATTTTCTATTCCTGGCTTTAACAGTTTGGCGCTCTAAATTCAAAATAAAGCATAGGAACCCAGTTCTTCACTGGTTTGCACTTCAGGTACTCATCTAAATATGTGCAAAAGAGATACAAGAACTGACAATCAGACAAAGCAGCAGAGCAAATTTATGTTCAGCTTTGTGAAATTTCTGGTAAAGCAAAGGAAAAAACTGCAGACCTTTCCCCTTCTTTTTAAAAATGGTGTTAGTGTAGGATAGGTGACATTTTATTGAGGAAGCCATTGTCTTCCCCTTTTTAGAAGTAAGCGATAAAAAAAGATTTAATATTCCAGATCCTGCTCTTAATGGTGAATATTAAGAAGTAAATAGAGCTGCACTAATTTGCACGACCTGAAGATCTAACCCCAAGAATGTTACTTCTGAGGTTTTCCTTGTATCTTTTGGCTAATGAAAGAGGATTTCTGAAGCCGGTGCTAAATCCAGGTTTTCCCTAAGCACTGTGGATCTACCTCTTAAATAGTAAGCTGCTGTTAACTTGTGTTAAAAGTTATTTAAAAGGTTAAAAAGCAAGAAAAGCACAACTTTGTTTTAACCCTATTTTTGTTCTTGGCTGTTTTACCCTAACACAGTGTTAAGAATAGTATTACAATACCACTACACAACAGATGTTAAATGCAATGTAAAATTGTCAGTAGTAAATGATTGATGATCCTCTTTGCTATTTCAAAATAAACCCTGATTATTTATATAGTTTTGGACACTGCTTGAAAGCATCATATTAAATCTAAACAATTGATCCATTTTTCAATGGCTTTTTGTGTGTAATGTATTATGTATGTTTTTGCATTCTCTTGTGTAAAAGGCTCTGGTGTATGAGAAACGTTGAGAGTTTTGAGTGCTCCACCTAGTCCATATGGTAAGTTTGCTCTGTGTGTAAGACTTACCTTTTTCCACCAGGTCCATATGGCAGGCTTGGGCTAGCCAGGGCCTTCTATCCTCCACGGGGGCCATATGGCAAGGAGAGCTAAGTGAACACTCATTTACCTTGTATTAATATTTTATCTGACACAAACACCTCCCTTCTCCCCTTCTACCCCCAGAATGGGTGGAAAAGATTCAGCCCCTGAAAATGGTTTAGTCACATAATCAATATATATGTGACAATGTGATATAGGATTTGGGCTCTGTTATTCCATTTTTATTAAAAACAGAAAACTCAAATGAATAATTTATAAAATTATTTGATAAACTCATTTGATGGTTTCAGACAGTTTGACAGCATATTATTTAATTATACTAACTACCTGGTGGACATTTATATATGTGACAGTCCAGTTTTATTAGGGCTAATATCACCTTTAATATAGACAACCAGACTCTCTGAATCTGCCAATCACCACATTGTATGCAAATCAGTAACTTACCTTTGTGCCTCTTGTGATCTTGGTTCTTCTCTGAGGAACATGGTCCTCTGTTACCATGTTAAAGCAACCTACTAGCTACTTTAATTTATGCTTGGTTGCTACAGCAATAATAAGCTGAAAGTGAAACCAAGAATCAAAAGAACTGGTGTAGTACAATTATATCTAGGCCTAGCCACAATCTCTCTCTGCTACACCAGTAACAGAGAAGAATAGTGTGAGAGACCCTATGTCAACTCTGTACCCTTGATTACCCTAATGAAACCAGTTGCTGGGGCCAGATTATGCCAGCAGTGTGATGCATTGCACCTGAGGATCTAGGCCATAAACTCTGAATCATCTACAATAGAAAAAAAATGATGACTGTGAATCTAAATTATAAGCCATATTACCATAGTAATTGCTTTAAAATTAATTCATTGTTATAGCATTTACTACTCAACCCAAAGCTTTGCTGTCATTTTAAAGTAATTTAGGGGCCCTTAGCACTTTACTTACAGATACTATTTATACATGAAAGATGGAAGCAATTTGTAACAACATGTTTATGAAAGTTTTATTGCTTTCACAAAACTGATTCTAAAAATAGAACTACTCTACTACAAGAAAACTTTACATACAACTTTACATTATTTGAAACCAACATTGTAAGTAAAGATTTCAATTTGTAGGATTTAGAATCCTTGATTTTTCATCTGGTTTTCCAGTGTCTTTTCATCCAATAAAATTACCATATTTACCTGAATCCAAGATGACCCTGAATTTCAGACAACTCCCCAGTTATCAGATTCGAGATAGGAGAAATTATAAATTTGTTTCAATTTTCCATGTGTAGAATCTAGTTGGAGGGTCATTTTAAATTCATCCCCCCCACCCCACCCAGCAATGCCTCAGGGAAAGTAGTGGCAGCGAAAGCAGTGGCTGGGGGGCAGGCAGCCTGGCCCAAGCCCTTTGTCCCCCACCTTGCCATTTGCCCCCTATGCCTGCCCTCTACAACCTGTCCCCCCATTTCCTGCATTCCCCCATGCACTGTGCCCCTCCCCTGAATTCTTCTTGCTATGTGTTCCCTTTCCCCTGTGCTTGTCCCTCATGCTCCACACCTGCCTCCACCACACCCTTTCTCTTCACTCCCCTTGCTTTGTGTGCCCCTTGCTCCATGCTCCCCCCTGCATCATGTGCTCCTTCCCTGTGCTCTTCCCAGCATCACATACCTTTTCCCCAGCACTCCCCACTGCACTGCATGCCACCTTCCACAGTCCCCTTCCATGTACTCCCCTCACTCTGCACACCCCTTCCCCCATGCCCTCTCCCCATTCCTCTTGCTCCATGTGTCCTTTGGTTTGCAATCCCCCCATGGTGCTTTCCTATGCTCTCCCTCCTGCATCATGCACCCCTTTCCCATGCTTCCACCTGCACTGTGTGACTTTTCCCCCCACAATTCATCCCACACCTTAAGTCCCCTTTCCCCATGCTCCCCCCTCCAAACACTCACTACCTGCCCTATCTGGAGCCACAGCAGCTGCTTGCCTGGCCCATACTTATGTATAAGATGAGGGTTCCCCTGCCCCCTGGAGGAGTGGGCAGAGGTGGGGGAACCTTGTCTTAAACTGGAGTAAATATAGTATTAAATTTACACACATATGGTATTTTATCATTGTTAATAACAAATAACAGAAATAAGTCAAACATATGTTCAATGGGCATCTTTACACTTGCTCCAATGGCAATAAGGGGGTTTGCTTTAATTAGAGTTGCTCCGAGACCTGCTCTAATTAAAGTGTCCTCAGCATCTTCTGAATTCAGCATCCCACATTTTCATAATGGTGGTGGGGGTGCTTTAATAAAAGCTCACTCAATGTTCTTTATTTAAAGTGCCCCCACCACCATTTTGAAGCACGGGGATGCTGAATAAACAAGATATGGAAGCTGTTGGAGCATGCTAATTAGCATGCTCCGGTAGACTCGATTAGTCAAGTCTGTTCCAACATGCTGTAATTATAGCGTTTTAGAGCAGTGTCCCCTCACACCTACAAGCACCCTAATAATTTAGCTTTATGATTTGCTTCTATTCTTCATCCTGCATGTTCACTAACAGTAAACAGTGATGCTACAGCCATGAACATTCCCTCTAATTTCAAAGGACTACTCATGATTGTAATTATTACATTCATTTGTGAGTGTTTGCAAGGATTTGACACCCCAACTTCTATAGGGGCTTTAATCCCATCTTCTTACAATGGGCAGATCTTCTGGCTTCCAAAATTTTTCATGCCCTTCCTGAACTGAAAAGAACCCACAATAGGCATTTCTAGACCTCATTTATTCATTTAACTTGCCATTCTATTTTCTCATGGTTATCATGCTTTTTTTTTAAAGATTTAGCAATGCTCCCATTTAATCTTACTTTAACATTTATACATCATCTCTTGGTGTTTGAAGAAGCCCAGATTAGCTACACAGTTGTTTATTGAAACACATATAAATAGCTTGCTGTATAAAGCATTGCTTGAAAGTGGCCTTCAGGAGCCTAGAATCAATACTATTCCATCTTGCTCAAGTCCGTGGAAAACTATGAATTCAAAAGGTGGGTGAGTCCTCATCTTCCGTGCTGAATTTTTTGTGACTCAGTCTTAAGGTAAGATGACAATGCTTTACAAAAGCAGATTCATTGGTGGGTTTTCAGGGACTTGAAATGGGAGGAAGAGAATTGCACTGAGATGCCTGCATAAAATACAATCTATCCTTAAATAACTATTTGGATAGAACAAGACACAAAAATGAAAATGTGTTTACTTTGTCTTATGAATGGAAATGTTAAGATAGTAATTAAAGTTATATAGAGGATATTCTGGTCTTTGGCATGTTGTTATAGTTTGGTATGTTTTACACATTCTTATAGAAGAATGCATCATTCGGCATTGTTCAGTTTTTCATTGAGTCAACGGTTTTAGTTTTGGGGGATTATATTAAAATTAGAAGAACACTGCAATTAGGGTCTTTCTGGATATATATGTATAAAAAATAAAAAGATATTAACCTGACTTCATAAATACTATTCACTGTGATTTTGTTAAAGTTTAGATGTGTGGATTTGTATTTGAAATCCTCTGAAGGTTACAGGGTGAAACCTTCCAACAATATCTCCAAGTCTTCAGGGACCAAATCCCATTATGTGGAGTTCAGTGAAGAGGGTAAACACTACTATAAAGAAATACAAATTGCACATATTTCCCATTTAGCCAGTGTCACAAAAGTTCACCATTTAGAATTCTAACCAGTTAGGACTTATTCTTGGAGGTCAAGTACCTTGTGAACCTTGTCATCTCACTGATGACATCATATCCCATCCATCAATTCTTTCAGGAGCACACTTGCCATCTGCTCAGCATGCTATAATAACTTATTAGACATATTCACAGGGTAACAATCTGTACAATGACACTGTTATCTTAATGCTGGCACATACAGAGATAACAGCCATCGTTTCTCTGTCACAGCACAATTACTCTACCTTCTAACTTTAAAAGAGAAGTTATTTGGATATTTAAAGTTATTGTTAAATCATGTGGAAACAATGAAGACTTGTCAGAAACATATTTTCTTCTTTTTAACTATGAATTGACAAATGAAGGGTATGTCACAAAGTATTAATTCCATTTAGTTTAATATATCTATTCTGCACCTTAATAGTTTGTTCAATTATGTATCAAAAGAAAAAAAACACACACCAGAACATGATGATCCAGGCAAAGTATAAAAATAATAGTATCATGAAATGTATTATTTGCAAACATTGAATTTTCTGAAAATAAAACATTTTATTATTTCTCTACTGCCTTCCTTAAAAAAAGACAAAACCCTCTAATCTCTTGTCTTTTCTATGGCATTTCATTAGGAAAAAATAAAAAAATACATCTAGCCAACAGCATGGAGGCTATATCTTAATGAGACCTTTTGAAAACCAAAGACAATGCAAATGATCAGAGACATATGCATGTACACACACACACACACACACACTTTAGAAGCATTTCCAAACCATGTTGATACTGTGCATACTTAGCCCAGCTGCTGTCATAGTACTAATGACTTAATAAAGTCCACTATAACACTCTCTGTATACCCCCTTGACCTCAAAAAATATTTTCAGAAAGAAGGGCAATATTTATTTTGCATTACACAGAATTCATCCTCTGTTCCTTCCTTTGGCTCGTCATTTATTCCAGCTTACACTGTGATCAACATTGTACTAAAATAAAGTCAAGTACAACAGCCGCTCTCTGCCCATCAAAACTCACAGACGTCTGCCAAGCACTTGTAACAGCTGGTGTTACATTAATTAGTTTAAACTATTTATTTCATCCATCTCCAGAGCAGATTGAGCAAAAACATTAGAGATTATTCTAGCATCTGTAAGCGCCCTGCAAACATTAACCAACCAAAGTTAGAATATTAGTTGTTAACTTATGGTATATTAGATTTAAGACTCTATCCAGTCTTTGCAAATAATAAAAAGAAAAAAATTCTACAATCTACCACAGCTACAGTCTGTTTTTATGACTGTATCTTCCAAATCCAATTTTTATCCTTATATTAGTATTTTGTGCCCACAAAGTTTCTTTAAAAAAATATTACTAGAAAGCTATAATAATTCCTGGCAGCATGGACCATTAAACAATATATGACAGGGACTGGGTGACTCAGTGGATTAGTCACAGGTTTTATGTTCACTGTTGGAATGCAGCCCTAACTACAGTGATCAAAACGCTGTTATCAAATGGTTGTAAAAATCTCAATTAAAATTATTCCAGTAGCCTCAACTAAGTTTTTAGTGGAAAATGCAACACATCTTTGTACTATTGACAGACTCCTCACAACAATCTTTTGTTTCTTCCCTTAGAAAAGTGAAGTGTCAAGTGCAATATCCCTCCCTCACCCCCAAGAGTCTGCAATAATAGAGGCCCTGATCCTGCATTTCCTATTCAGTTGCAAGTGAAGTCTATAGGAGTTTTGCCAACCCAGGGATTGATGGCTCATAGCCAGTGTCAATGGGCTTATGTCTGCATAAAAAAATAAGAAGCTTCTCATTGCTCAATGAAATGCATTTGTTTAATGCAAGAATACTTATTATATAGTATTCAGCCCCAAATTGAGATCAAAGCCATGCATAAATATACAATAAGAGAGTAACTGGTCCAAGGGGCTTCTACTCTAAATAAACCAGAGAAACAAAGGGAAACTGGGGCACAGAGAGGTGAAGTGACTTGCTGAAAGTCACACAGGAGATCAGCAATGGAACAAGAATAGGACCTCAGTTTCCTGACTCCTAGTCCAGGTACACTGGATCACAAAGCCTCCCAATACAATGACACTTCAGAACTCTGATGATTGATTCAGTGACTTACATGAAAAATGTAGCCAAACTGGTTATGCAATGCAAGTATCTTGTTTGAATAGGACTACTCACAGAAAAAAGATCCCCTCAGGCTTGGCTGACATCAGTACAAGTATTTTTTCTTATACCACAGGAATATATACTACACATAATAATAGAGAAATACTGTTGATTGAATTTAGAACAAGTACAGCTGGAAAACACTAGTCACCCAGAGACTGGAATGTTATCCTCACTTTCAGAACTTATGCATGGAGAAAAAAAAAGTTTCACCTTAAAATGTCTGAATATTTAATAGAGAAATAAAAGCTACCTACCTAATTCTAATCCTACGAGGGGCTCATATTTTGGCAGGGGTGAGTTAAATGATAGAGATGAGTGTGAATGGTGGAAACTGAAGGGAAAACATCAGGTATTTTCACTTTTAAGCCTTGTGCTGGATCCAGTAAATAAGTCTTTCTCCTTGCTCAATTTATACAACATAATTTTTTATATTAAAGAGGCTTACTGAAACTTTTCCACCCATCCCAGTGGCTTCCCTGAGTATTACTCCAGCCAGAAAATCAGGCAAGTAACTATTGCCAAACATGTTCTCGTCTACATGACAGAAAGTGCCAAAGCATACAAGCGAATGGCCTCCTCAAACAATACTAATAGCTCTTTTTCATGCTCTCTCTGTATTGGCATCAACAGAAAGCAAGAGGCACAGATTCTATTCCATTCTTAGGTTCCCACAATTTATAACATGCTGTTTCTGCCACATATCCCAAGGGTTTTGTTGGAACTACAGTTAATTGTGGCTTTTTTTGTTTTTGTTTTTGTATTATGGGTGTTACTGTGATAACTTATCATATCCAGTGTTTTCAAGAGACAAGAAAAGAACATTCCTGTGATAAGGAAGGAGTTAATTCTCCAGATTTCAGTTCTCCTCAACAGAAATTCTAGCTTTAACCTGCTATCAGCCTTTACACCTTAGCTTATGTTATCATCTCACAGACATAAGGTGTATGTTGAATACCACTACAGAATCCTGAACATTATATAGTTTGACTCAAGCGTAGCAAACGAGTCATAAGAGCAAGAATGTTTTAGCCAATATTAATAACTTATAATGCTGCATTACACATCCATGAATATGTCAGAGACACAAACTTACCACCGGATCTGCTTTCATTTGCAGGAGTGTGAACAAAGGCAGAATGTGGCCCTTAAAAGAGATCCTGCTCTATAAACCAATCAAACTCAAGCAATAAATTTCATTATCAACTTTCTTTTTATGATATGCTTCTTCCTCTGAATGCCCAAATTTTCGCTTCTAAGAACAACTTCAAGGGAGTTATGTACATTTCAGCCAATTTGTGATTTTACCTCTCTCTATTTTCTTTTTTCCCCATGAAATTCTCTTTATGCACAGCAGAAGTTAATTGTTAAACTTTGTTACAGAAGCCTTTGTTCTTGCTGAAGTCACTTTGCTTGTCTCTCCTACTGTAAGGACACCAAATCCTAAAAGCTGGCAAGAATGCATATGTTTATTTCACCATTGCTCTGCAATTACTGAATGCCACTTAATTATAGCAACAGATGCTCGAGTGTAGGAACCAGAAAAATCAAACGCCTCATTTCCAGGTTATTTTTTTCCATTGCTTCTGCCAACAGCAGATGTGTGAGCCCCTTGTGCTCTGGCGTAAATACTTATCAAATCCTAACAGGTCACCTATGTCACAAACAACATTTCAGATGCAACTGTTTCACCTGATAATAGGCTCTGAAAATAAAACTGTGAGCTGTAAATACAATGTATTCGGAATGAAATGCCATAATGTGAAATTGCTTTTTCTCCAGCTACAACAGAAGTCCTTGACAGTTTTTGGCAGTGATAAATCACCCTCCCATTAATTGTCTCCTCTCTCATTGTGAGGTGAGCTGCTAAAAGGGGCAGTCAACAAAAATGACTTAAAGGACAATTTTTGGCAAAAAGACAATGAAGAAATCTGTCATTGCTCAGCCTCCAGTAAACTGTCATGGAACAATCAAAATATATGTAGCCGAAGTGTTTATGTCTTTGTTAGAAAGGTTATAGGATGATAAGTTTATAGTTAAAATGGGAGACCCAGAGAAACTGATGTTGTAGACCCTTTTCCCCTATGTTTTTTAAATTTCATGCAGGTGCTATTAATGATTTCATTTATATTGTATTGCCTCAACTAAGCAACCTTTTGTTTCTGCCCCAGGGAAAGCCAAAAAGACTCTGCAAAATAAAACCAGTCTGCAAATAAAACCAAACCTGATTGCTGCTTAGAGCCCTCTGTTCCCTCTGGCATCAACAGGAGATAAGGGCACCTGGAACCTCACAAGATTCCCTTCAGAAGGTCTTCCCCACTTCATGCTATTGTGGAAGCAGCAGGGCTAGATCCCAAAAAACAGACTGGGGTGCCAGCTCCCAAGCCTGGAGGGAGCTGGCCCATAAAAATCCAAGGGAAGAAAAGGATGGTCTTGCCAGTGCCATATCATCATGGATTCTGGTTTTCTCTGGGAAAAAAACCCCAACAAACCCAATTTCCAGTTTTAAAAAAGAAACCTAAAATCCACATTTTTCCATGATTCAAAACACACACACACACACACACACACATATAGTCACTGCTTATATCTATATTGAGTGGTGTTTCATTTGAATCATGGAAAAATATGGACTTGGGGTCACTTTTTTTTTTAACTGAAAATTAGGGATTTTTTTAAATCAGAGAACTCCAGGATCCCTGCTCATCATCAGTTCTGACACCTAGCTCTTCTAGGGTAACTTCACAGGAGCTGTAGTCAGAGGGACCCATGGTAGCCACATCTGTGCAGACTCAGTAGAATCCCCACTGCAACATGGGCCACCAGGGAGAAGACAGTTCAGAACCAGGCTATAATAAATGTTATTTGTAAAGTCTGAGTACTGTATCATTGTGATCATTCTTTCTAACATGCTCCAACCTCTGGGCATCCAAGGAACAGGCAGTTCCATTGAGTCAGTTGAACTATCTTTCCACTGTAAAAAGAAGATCTAATCTGTTACAACCCCCTTCCTCACCCTCCATTCCCCTGCCTTTCCCAAGAGAAATGCATATTTCTCACTTAACAAATAAAGCAGGAAGTTCTTTTTGTAAAATTCTGATTGGTTTGTTTCAGTTATTAATGGTATGAAAATCTTCACAGATTTTTTATGAAAAATCCCATTTACTTATCACCGGTGATTCTGTGAGTAAAATGAAATGTTACACACATATACAGACACACACACACACACACACACACACAGAGTGATGTTTCATTTTGATCATGGAAAAATGTAGATTTGGGGTTAGGTTTTTTTTTAAATTCAGAGAAATTAAAAATGTTTTTTTTATCAGAGAAAACCAGGATCCCTGCTTATCACTAGGCTGTTGCAATTTACCATAAACAGGGTACAAACATGATTTGTTACTAATGTGCTTGTCAAGGGCAGTATTTTGAGTTTGCTTTTATATTTATGCTTAGTAAGAAAATTGCAATATAAATATAAATGAGTTGTACCATGTATTTAAAATAGACTGTACAAAAGACAAGAAAATATATTGTAGGAAGCACTCTCTACAGCAGCATGGGACATAGACTAGATAACCTAATGCATCTTTTCTACCTCTGTTCTTCAGAATTTTATATTAACTTAAGATGATTCATACTCCGTTTCTCTCTGTGCCACTTGGGGAGCTGGAGTCTTAAGAGTATGCTTGTAGGAAAGCACTAGAATAGTTTCTTCACCACATGCCTGGGAGACAATCCACTTTGGGGTTTAGTCCAAACCCCTCTGCTGCAGCCATCCAAGAAAACTATGATTTAACACCAGTAGACTTCTAGAGTAAAACAGATTGTGTTAACATGGTTATCATTAGCCCTTTTCTGCCTACTGTACAGGCATCCTTGGTAGTATATCATATGATCGATCCAGATGCATGATTAAAGCCAGGTTGGAACATGCGGTAAATACAGGGTTTAACAATGCACATAGAAAGGGACGTATACTTATCCCTACCATCAGACTGTAATATTCCAATGAACATCAATGTTATCAATACCTTTCTATCAGCCTAGTTCTAATGTCTTAATATAGGCAATCTCCCTATCATAGATTCTGTCTACATCACTTAAGGACTGCTTGATTGGGACTTTGCCTGTAATTATATTGAAATTGATTTTGAAAGAATATTTCAAAATTCACTTAGGATGAATATATTGGTATTTGCCAGGAAATCACATGGTAGAAACTTGTACAACTGGTGTTTTAAGCTGGCAAAACATGGCAATGTGAAATATCTCTACATATAAACATGCAATATTATAAAGAAACAAGAAGAAAGAAATAAAAAGAAGCAATATTAGGTAACAGTATTACCTTCTAAAAGCCAGTCTAATCAAATCTGGACAAAAGTGAGAAATTAAAAAATCCCCCCAATATACTCTTATTCTCCACTGAATCACATATGATTTACATTTTGATAAATGTACTCTATATACCTAAAAAAAATCTCTTGAATGACAGAAACGAAGAAGAAATAAAGAGATTCAAGTTTGTTTGGTTTTTTTTGTTTTCTTTTTTTGGTGATGAGCCAGTTTGAGAGCTTACTGTGAGCATATGGAGATAGCATATTTGCAAGTCCATCTCTGGAGGATTGCAAAAGGCCCTTAGCTTGTGAAAAACAGCAATGTTATTTTTTTTAACGTTCCCTATATTTAGAGATTAAATCGCTCACTGCACAAACCCATTTGGAACAGGCGAGAAGGTGAAAAGGATAATCAGTACAGTCACTGGTCCGTGTTTCCTAAACGCTTTTGAAAACATTACTGTGCGCAGGCATAAAATTAGCGGCAGGACCTTAAAAAGGCTGGCATTTAGCATGACTTTTTGGAAAGTGACACCCTCATTTTTTTCTTGTAGGATATCATTAAATTTCAATCGCCCTATGGCAGTGCCTTTCCATTAATAACCAATTCACTGTGTCACTTTGGCTCTCCTTTGAAATAATGAGCCTTTGCTTCGCTTTAATAAATTTAAACATATTCTCAAGGCCAGGGAAGATAGGAAACCGCAGATGGGCTGAGAAAAACACGATTCATAAATCCTTAACTGCCTGAGATCGTTGAGAGCAAAACAAAGTAACACTCGTAAAATATTAAACAATCCCAGCTGTATGAGTGAAGCTTCATTAACAAAAATGGACTATTTACTGCCTTCAACAGAGCCTGTGGGTGGAAAGATTCAAAGAAATTTTCTTTAGAAAAACACTGTCGTCCTCATTTTGATTCTTTAACCAACTGATGGCATGGTAGATACTTGTTTTTCAGGTCCATATGCAGAAACATTTTAGCAGAAAATTAATGATACTTTTATTATGCTAAATACTATAAATCATCCTTCTCTATTAAAGTAGTCTTTTGTTGAAGTACAGGAGTGAAGGAAGATCAGGAAACTTAGCAAATTCTTTATTCTTGAAGAACTCCCATGTCATCCAAAGTTAAACATGACAAACTTTATTTAAATCAGGGGGACTTCTCTAGCAATCTAACAAACATAGCAATGTGAGCAATGACCAAGAAATCAAGCAATGCCAATTGCTTTTGCTAAAAAGACTTGGTAATTTACTATAAAGTATTACACATTCTTCATTCTCTACACTTTATTAAAATGCCATTAATTTTGTTTGCATTCGTGTTTCATACACAGAGGAACAAATCCTTCCTTCAGTCATTTATTTTTACTTCAGTAAAACTCTGATGTTTTAAATTCAATAGTTTTGCTTGAGTAAAGAATGCAGAATCTGACCCTTGCTTTTTCAATATATACACCTGGATTCTTGGATTTACCAGGTTCATTTTGGGCCGCATAATTTAAAACAGTTGGAGATCTTCATTTAAGGATTCCCCCCGTGCACAGGAAAATCTCAGTCACTGCAAAGCTTGCATAGACAATTCCAGTGCTTTCTCTGATCTTAGCCCTATGACTCTCCCTGGAACAGTTTTACCTGCCAAGAGGGTCCTACTACTCCTGATTCTTCACTAGGGCTGAGTTCTCTGGATGGACTGCACAGTAGTGGAATACGTGAAAACTTCCCTTGTAAAATACTTTTGGGACACAGTGAAGAACCAAGCCCACAACACTTCAAATCCTGCTTTCAGCATTACTAAGTAGTAATTTTAAAATAGGCTTCATCAACACTGCAAATTCAGATGATCAGGAAGCTAGTTCTGGAGGTAGCCCATACAATCTCAAGGTGCCCACAGCAAAAGTAATCTTTCTTACTATCATGCAGCTTTTTTAAACCAAGAATTACTCCTAGCTGAATACAAGTTTAAAGATGAACAGAGATCAGTGTCAGTCTGTTAAATGGTAAGAACCTACAAGCTGTATCTCTAATGGCAAACTGACAATTGAGTGGACAGAATATCAATACTTCTAAACATTTCAAGGGTGAAAATATTGCCTTTTACAATCTGTGTCATATTTGATGCAAGAAAAGAATTTGGATTTTTCTTTTGCTTCCTGTCAGCTTTTTCCTTTTATCTTATTGAAAGGCATAATTAAAGTGTGTAGTATAAATATATAGAGCCTTTAAAAAAAGGTGAAATATACCATTTAAGCTTACCTGGAACCTGAAAAACCTAAATTTCTACAGTGTGAGTAAATGTCAAATGTTGGTTTACCTATTTCAAAACATTTCATTCATCTGTAGGAACAAGGATATATATCTCAACATGAAACCACTTTTTGCAACTGCAGGGATGAGAGATGTTGAACAAAACTGGCAGCATTAATCTTTCATTGGCCAAATCCTGAGGACATATTTAGGACTAACAACTTCCACTGACTGCATATCCTGAACAACTTCCAAGATCGGCCCCGTTGAAGTTGTAATAAAAATCATTTTCGTGTTCTGATAGTTAATTTGGGTGACTGGCCTTAGATTGACTGAACATGGGCACTAGCAGCCATATTGCAAAGCCTCCCTCAAATTACTCACTAATATGGCAATTAACTACATATGTTATACTTCTAGAGTATATCCCAAGCTTTTCAAATGCTCTGTGGAAGAGAGAATTGGTCTCCTTTTGGAACTATCAGCACCTAAGTGAGGATAGTCTGCATCCTAACTGCAAGGTGAGAGCAGCACCCAAACATTAGCCTAAATATCCTCTGATAGGTAAGACAGCATAGGTGCAAAGTAACTCTCAGTCTGGTTAAACAGGTTTTATATATGGGCAAAACTAGGGTTGGAGGAACCCTGTACTAAGAGCCTGGGTTCCGTCTGTAGTGAAGAAAGACCCCATTAGTGTATTTCCCGTTCATGTCACTAAACATCAACGCTATTTCATGTCTTTCTACAGACAGGAGCAACATGTAAAGAAAAATAATCTAATATTAATAAAGTATAAAACCAATGAAAGAAATAAGATGAACCATAACCATCGAGGCTGCCTAATTTAATGAAAACTTACAAATGGAAGAATAAATGCAATGATTTTGATTTTACAAGTTATAATGCAATATTGTTTTCATTTTAGAACATATAAGGAATATACTGCTGAGTTATTTGTGATTGCTGATATTAGTCTACAGAATAGTTACAGCATAAGCAGTGGCAGAGAAAGCTTCCTCACATTTATCTCATCAGTGTGCTTGCCCTGGTGGTCCTTACTGCCTTTTAAAAGTAGGAGGACATTTCAGTCTCTTTCCATTCACTGTGTGGGCTCTCAGCTGAGAATATCAATTAACATCAATTTCACTGGGTCTTTGTGAGGAGGATACCTGTCTACTGACAACTAGACTGAGGTCACAAACATCATTTCTCAGAAATCACAAAAAAAGCCAGAGCATAACAACTTTTGGTCACTATCAGCTTGGGCTAGATTTGAACTGACTACCACAAAAAGAAAAGAAAAGAAAAGAAAAGAAAGAAAAGAAAAAACTCTGCGCTCCATTACCAATCCTTTGAACCATCCAGTCACATGGATTTTGATGTTTTGAGAGGACCAAAAGAATTTAGATTGGCATGAGAATACCACATTAATTCAGTAGTTAAATGGCTCTTTGAGAAGATTCACTGACAGAAAAAAGCATAGCTGTCTTTCTGAGTCCCCATCCTCTTTGGACCTATGTGCATTTTCTCTGAAAAGTTTTTTTTTCTTTTTTCCCCAAACAGCCTTTTATCAGCTAATATGTGAAACAATTGTAATGTGAGGCATGTGAGCAGAGAGAGTCTTTGCCACTGGGCCCTCATAAATCTTGCCAGTTCCCAGTGAACAACACCAAATATTTGCAGCTGAGGAACATTTGGTCTGGCTTAAATTAACATATCTCAGCAGTCAGAAGTCATTAAGCTTTGCCAGTGATTTGAAACCATTTTTTCCATTTCAAAAGCGACACTGGCTGTTACTTATTTTTCTGGATGAAGAAGGTGGAAAGGAACAAAAGCACTGAAATGAAAATGGGAGATACTAATGGGAAAAAAAATTATAAAGGACTTGAACTGCCTTTGGTAGATTTGTTATTAAGACTCTTTTAGAATTGCACTTATGTATAAGATCAAATAATAATTCAAGATGATACATATTAATTTCAGTGGCAAATTATGTGATTTAAAGGCTGTGAAAATGTATACTTATTTTCTTCCTTAATCCCTTGTGCATATAAGCACTATCAATTTTAAAAGCTGATGAAAGCTTTAAATGGAAAACAATAATCCAACCTTTTTCAATTAAAGGCTGCAAGTAGATTAAGCACTAGAGTAAAGAAATGTGCTGTTGTGCTCCACAAAGATCACATCTGATATTAGTCTGTTCAGACACAGGGGGGCTGGGCAAACAGTTCAGAGCAATCCAAAGATTACAAGCAGAAAAGGCTTGAAGTCACAGCTCAACTAACCGTATTGCAGGTGGAGCATGAGTTCAGCTTTCACAAACCCAATACTTCCATATTATTTATGTAGCATATTACTCCTGTGCTCTGCGGGTAAATAAAGTCATCCCATGAAGCAATACAGTGCTTTAGTTCTCAGAAGAAAGCCCCTCACATTTGCAGTTCTCTTTACTCATCTGCAATTATCTAGCTCTCTGTCAAAACTGTGAATGCAAGGAATGGTTTGTTACAAACTCTGCAGCATTTGCTTGCTACCTTTTTAAAAAGAGAAATACTGCTGAAGGATTTTGACCAATTGCCTAAAATCTGATATTGATACAATTATGGGATTAGATTATGAATGAATCATTGCAAATGCATAAAACAATTGATTTAGCAGTTGATTATAATTTCCCAATCTCCAGTTAGTTTTCTCAATAAAGCTTTAATCAGCTCAAATGTGCAAATTTTACATTTCTTTTATAATGCACACTAAGACTGGAGCTTATAATCATCCAAGCTCATCAAACAGAGGCAAAGGAAACTCTTCACCTTAAGAGTTTTGCAAGATTTTTCCAATCGTTTGAAAAGTCTCTGCAGCTTTAGTAAAACCAGCTTCATGAAAAGAAACAGTTATCCTCAGTTAATCAGATTCATTTTCTAAGTACTTGAAGACAAAGATGTTGATAAATAAAACATTTATATCTAACTGTGGTATGTCAAGGTTACTAGGATATCTAGGTAATGTATTCATTTATTAGCTCTGTATTTCTTTCTGGGTTCGTTACATTAAAAAAACCATCTTTCTGAAAAGCTCTTCAGAATACAAGTAGATTGCACTACAAGCACTACTTAAAAGGAATTAAACAGTTCTTGGGTACTTTACCACACAGAGACAGCAAACTATGGCATATGGATCCTGAAACAAAAAACAAGCCCAGAGTGTTTGGGAATATGAATGTGTTAGAGCGTTTTGTGTTCTTATATAAATGTATTTATTTTACTTCTCCCATAGGACACAGCAAAATGGAGATAGCATCTCATATTTATTTTATTCACTACCTCTCTTCAGGTCACGTTGCATTTGCAAAAGAGCTGAGGAAAGTGTTTATCATGCTTCCTTTCATTAACTACTGATAATGCTTATTTACTGATTCCATGATTTTCTGAAATGACAATGCACCATCTCAGATAGTATTATATTCTTCATACTACTGGCATGTAATAAAAATGATTCCTTTTTTGTTCCTCTCTTTCAGCCCAGTACAAATGAGTTGGAGTTAAAATAGAATGATTCTATGAGGTCCAACAGAGTCATGCAACTTGACCCCAGTAGAGCTCTATGAACTGGTCTCAAGCCAGACGAGGCCCAATACTGCCCCGAATGCTGATTCCATGGGAAAGACCAAATGGAAAAAAAAAAGTCTTTGATGCTGAGGTGCAAGTTTAAGGGCTGTAAAAATCATGGAAATCAACTTCATTTCTCTTCTACGTGACATCTTCCTTCTATGGATCTGATTCCTCATGCTCCCTAGTGGGCTGAATTAAATTGAAATAGATGATGCAGTTCAAAAATTGTTGAACTGAAATGACTTACAAAAAAAATCTCTCTCTGGAAAACAGGACATTGATATAGAAGCTCCTTTCCATGGTAGTTATAGAAATTTTAAAACCAAGCTGAACTAAACCTAACCAAGAAACTTGGCAAAAATGATATAGTTGTGGTTTTTTGATTGTTTGTTTTTTCTTTTAAATAAACTTGTAATTTGTCTTTTCTCTTGGTGCTACGGTAGGTTAGGCAATTGCCTTTATACACAGACCTCATTTTTCACATCATCACTTGGAATGTCTAAATCTGAATCTAACGTTGCCAGAGAGGGCTTTCCTTTCACCCACACTTCTTTTATCCTCACCTGAGTTTTAAGCAGATGGGAAGGAGCAGTGAGAGGAGAAGATCTGGAAAAAAACCTGATTGATTTGGCCTTATATTCTTCTCCCTCATCAAAGACTGAGTTAACCAGATACCAGGGGCACATCTACACGTGCAATTAATTCAGCTGAATACACTCTGACACACTTTGTGCTCGAGTTTATTGCTCCTGAGTGCAGCATTTGCCTGTGTGCACAGGACCACAGCATGTTGAGCCTTGGCAGCACAAGCCCAGGAGGATGTCAGGGGGTCAGCCTGCCAGTTCAGAGCTGATTCAACTCAGCTCAACATGCTGTGGAGGGGCTGCTGGGGCATGAGGATGCTACAGTGCAGGGCTAGCCCGCAGGCAGCTCCCATACTAAAATGCTCTCATGCCTCAGCCAGCCCTGTCAGTGTCTACATAGGCATTGTGGTGGAGTAAATAACTCCACCATAGGATAGTACTTCTGTCTGGCAGTACTATCCTACCTCCAAGTTAATTAGTTTACTCCAGACTAATAGCACTGCATATGTAGATACGATGTTTTACTGTGGAGCTAATTAGTCAGCTCTGCACTAAATATCTCATGTGGACATGGCCAGTGAGAGATTAATCAGTCCCATCATTCACTAGGAACCATTCCCTGATAACATATTTTAACACTAATTCTGAAAAAGAGCTGTTTCAGCCATGAAATGGCTTCTGAAACATGTGACGACTGCTACCAAAGCAAAGTATTTTCTCTCTCCCATCTTAATCTGAAGTGGGGTCAGACCTCCAGGATGTTCATCTAGCTTCCAAGGTGCATAGGTTGACAGGACCCTGCATGTCTTATTAAATATACTGTATTAATGCATACATGTCTGAAGCTATGGGTGATGCAAAACTACACTTATACTATTTCATTAAATACACTGAACTCCAAATACATCAAGATATTGTTCTGTTTAGCATAGTTCCTAAAGCAGCAAGATTTAGACTTATTTATATTTCTAGAGTTCCAATAAAGATCAAGCATAAAAGATATTCCTTGAGCTTTCTAGCTACAAAAATATTTCATGTGATTTATTATTGCATAAAAATATATGTAATGACAGAAATAAGCAGAGAAATAGAGGATATGACTTTTTTATCCTTTTGCAGACATCAGAGCTATAACTTATGGGAAGCCTGGAGTGAATTGTGTGTCTCCATTATCACTTGTGGGATAAATAAAATAATACTCTATTTAATAGACCTGACAACAGCTATTTAATTTACATCAAGAGATTAATGCTACTTCTTTTAAAATGAGCTCAGCAGAGCTGGAATTGGGAATAGTCAATAACTGAAATATTCAAGCTTGAAAGAGAATATATGGAAGTTCTAAAATTTGTAGCTCTTACTCCCTTTTTGGAAGTCATGGGGGTGGGGGACCCTTTCAGATTAATTTTAAGGCAGCTCGGCAATATTGTTTTCCATACTTCTTCACAAAAATAAAAAAAGGGCAAGAAATAGCAATAGCTAAGTTCATGGTGTACAAAATTGTTGTTAGGTAAACAATAGTCAAAATCTGCAACTGAACTTTGACATTTTCTGTATCTTTGGAGTTTCGCCACTTGAGATAGATCTCTACACATGTTATGCATGTTAGTGGAACTTGGTACCGACTTTTAAAATGTCTGTATCAGTGGAACTTGATACAGACTTAAATTAAAAGGGGCATTATTTTTAAAGAATATAGAACACTTCACAAAACTTCTTAAATTCAAGTAAAGTTTACAATTTTTTTAAAAATTTGGAAAGTAGTGGAGCAAATAAAAGAAACGAACAAACTTGAAAAGCATTGCCCATTTAGGAGACATTTCCATTAGGTTTCTTATTTAAATATCAGCTGTTTAAAATTGTTAGTAGGCTCCTGAAACAGTTTAGTGTCATTGGGAAATGAGATAAACATATAAAGCAACAGCTCTGTGACTAGGGTTGTTTAATTATGAAAAGTGTAACTCATTCAAGCATAAAGAGAAACTAGAAGACCTTAGGTCAGGGAAAGAATCCTAGAGCAGCAACGGACACTCCAGTCTGAACACACATATATTGGTCATTGCTGGCAATGCCATATCTATGCAAATGTTTTTTAACTGCCATTTATTAAGCCACCATATTTTATTTTCTATTACTACTATGATATTTGTAGAGTCCTGTGTGAATTAAAAATGTGACTTGAGCACCAGCAGTGACCAGAACTGTATTCTGTTTTGCTAAGAATTCAATACAATATGAAATGAAAATACAAAAGTGCAGAAGGAGGCACCAAGAGAATAATTTCTGCACCACTGCTAACTCACTCTTACAACACGATTCAATGGGAGTTTTGTCTGCATGAGGACTGCAGGACTGGGTTTTCAGAATGTGTTTGCCCTTCTATGAAACACTAGCGCAAAGACAAGCATGTATAATGAAAGTAGAATCAAAGCAATTGCACGGAGCCTGCAATTCTGGGACCACAAATTCTATTCTTGCAAGTCTGCTCTCATGGAAAATTGAGATCAAAATTAGGCTTGTTTAAAGTTACACTGTTAGGCCATTCTGGCCTTTTTCAAATCCTTTTCCTACTGCTGCGCATTTTCCCACATGCAAGAGTTAAAGAGCAGCTGCAAAAGAGAACAAAATACTCTCAGCCAAGAAATGCAGCAACAGCTCAAGCTTTACTTTTATGAGTTCAGAATATTCCCTTGGAGAGAGTGGACATTTCTTTTAACCTTTCCTTTTACTACATCTGACAAAGTAGATATGAAAATTGGGTATTTTTTTTAGGGGGCTACAGGAACATTCTTAGTTATATTTCCTTTTGTTGAAAACCAAAATACTAGCATACTCTACTACAACAGCCACATACAGGGATTCAATATAGCAACTATCCATTCTCCTACACATTTTTTATTACAAGAAAGAAAACTTTGTCCCTTCCTTCATTTTGCAGAACGCCCCCTGTTCAGCTATTAAAATTCTTGAAATTTAAATCATAAATCATGAAAACTGGATTGATTTGAGGTTACATTTGTTCTGTTAACTCAACAATGTGAGATATGGAAGGCTACCTACCTGTGTAAACTATATACCATTTTTAAAAAAATCCTGTAATATAATGTTAAAAGTTGATTTAATAATTAAAATCTTAATTTTCATGAATACTTTGCATCAGGTGGTAAATTATTTCTTATCTGTATACCATGAGTCACAAAAGAACATAGTTCTGTGTGTTTTCTATTAGTATGATACATTTTACAGGGCCCACACATACACACACACACACACACTGTACACGAAAAGCTTGGTCAGGAAATTAGACATCTTATCTGTAGCTTGCTAAATAAGGACCAATAACCTAGGTCTGCACTACTCTGTGCGATATCTGCTTTTACAAAATGAAATTTTGACTTTTTCACAGCTTAGCTACAAGTAGACACTATCAGTAGAACTGCATTTCTGCACAATATGATGGGAAGTAAAAGATTTCAACATCTGACAGGAGAAAATGAACAACTGATAAACAATCTTTGAAATGTTCTCTTACTGCAAGGCATGCTTTTGATGATGATTTACATTTTTATTATTGTTGACTTTCATGATGGGGCTGATGGGTTGGCTAAACATGCAATAACTGAAAGAACAAACCACAAAAATGCACACTAAGTCAAAACAAAAACATGATCAACATGATCCACTTTCAAAGTTCATTTTTCCCCTCCTTTAAGTATTAGGTTAGTGCAATTAGACATTCATCTGCCACTGTGATTTTCTGAATTTGTGAAGGATCTGCTAAATGTTTCAAACTAATGAACAAAAGGATTAATTTACCAATCTGGTCGCAAGGCACAAAGCATAGGCTAGAAACTGCTATGGAGTTTACTGTGCCACAGGTCAATCAGAAACTAAAGGTAAAGTAAGGGAAGGAATTTTAAAAAGACCTTCCTGATATCAATTTGCAGTGCAGTCATTAGGGTCTTTAGAACTGTGGGCTCTGAAACCATGGATATGTAGAAATGTTATGAAAATTTTGACCTGTTACTAGAGTGGGCTTTTTTCATGAACAGGAGAATTCGCCAACAAATTGAATTTTGGGAAGATCAAAAATAGTTATGAAATTGGGTCAAATTTGGTGAATAATTTTAGCTGGAAAAAAGGCAGGCAGATCCAAGGATGTCAAAATATTTCATAGTGCCATTTTAAAAATGAAATGCATACACGTGTGCAACCTCAGTAAAAAAAATATAGCACCAACAAAAAACACCAAATATTCTTCCCTGTAACATATTGTATGCAGATAATAAATACTTTAATTTTGTCATTTTAAAAATGAAATGTTCTCTGTTGACATATTGGAAAACAAACTTTTTTGATAATTTGTTTCAATGGAACATTTTCTTTTAAAATTGACCTATATATATTTTTTTAAGTTTAAAGAAAGAAAATAAACTGTTTTTCCCCAGGTTGAATGAAATGTTTTGGGATGATCCAAATCAAGTATTTCTTCAGCCAAAATGTTTTGATTTGACTTAAATTGAATTGCAAGGGGATGCTTGAAAGAGTATGGTAACATTGGTGCATCTGTCTTCCCAGTAGATTCAAAGGTTCTTCTGCAGGCAGCATTGATGGTACTCCCCCAGCAACTTGAGGTTTCTCCTGTACATTGCCTCAGCTCCATACAGTAAGGTAGGGTTCATGACAGCTTGATAAATCATGAGCCTGGTTTCAAATCTGATGTCGGGATCTTCAAACATGCATGTCCTCAGGCATCCAGAGGCAGCGCTTGCACATTTGAGGTGATGTTGGATTTCTTTATCAATGTCAGCCTTCTCTGAGACATCCCTTCTGCAGTATAGGAAATACTCAACCTTCTCCACAGTTTTGAATTGCCATAGCTGGAGACTGCTCATTAAAAGACTGTTGATGGAAAACCTTAATTTTCTGAATGTTAAGACTCATTTCTATTGTGTTGTACTCCTCAGTAAAGACAGACAGCTGCCTGAAGGTCTGCTCCTGAGTGAGCACAGACTACAGCGTCATCAGTGTACTGGAATTCAATGACTGAGGTCAGGGTAGTCTTGGTTTTGCTTGGAGTCATCTGAGATTAAACAGTTTGCCGTCCGTTTAGCAGTTTAGCTCCACTACGACTGGAAGGTTTTTGGTGGTCAGGTGTAGCATCACAAAAAGGAATATCAAGAAAAGTGTTGGAGCGATAGCATATCCTTGCTTAACTTCCATCTTACCCACTGAAACTCATTACCATTCTTTGCCTGCTCCATTAAGGTATGCAAACAGATCTATCACAGATCCCTTTGAGGTTATCTGGGCCTCAGAAGGATCCTCCACAACACTTCTCAGTTGACAGATTCAAAGGTTTTGTAAGGTCAAAGAAGGCCATATAGAGAGGTTTATGTTGTTCCTGGCATTTTTCCTGCAGCTGGTGAGCTGTGAAGATCATGTCAGTTGTGCCTCTTAATGCCCTAAACCAACACTGAGATTCTGGGAGGAGCTTTTCAATAAGTGAAAGGAGATGGTTCAGGAGGGTTCTCTCAATGATCTTTCCTGTGGTGGACAACAAGGTGATTCCTTCTGTAATTTCCACAGTTAGATCTGTCTCCTATCTTGATAATTGTCATGATTATGGCATCCCTGAGGTCATCTGGGATTTCCACTTTATTCCAGATCCTTAAGATGAGGGCAGGTAGCTGTGATTTGAGTTACTTTACCCACTGCTTAAAGATTTCAGCAGCTTCAGATGTCTTGTCATTCTTCATCTTCTTGATGGCTTTCCTCACTCCACATCACAGATCCTGGTTTTCTCTGATTTAAGAAGTCCCCAATTTTCAGTTCAAAATGGTACCCCAAATCCACATTTTTTCCCTGGTTAAAATGAAATACTGCTATACATGTATCTATTTATTAGTGGTGTTTCATTTAAATCCTGGAAAAATGTGGGTTACTTTTTTTTTAACCAAAAATTGGGTTTGTTTGTTTTCAAATCAGAGAAAAATCAAGATCCCTGCTCATCCTGGGTTGGAGGGATTCCGAGATCATCTCTGACTGGGTATTGTAGGACAGAATTGAGAACACTCTCATCAACAACAGTCTTGACTGAGAAAATCTTCAAAACGCTCCTTCAAATGGACCTTGATGGCTTCCTTTTCCTTGATTACATCTCCTCCATACTTAGGTCTCAAAGGGGTTGGGTCCCTCAATGCTTGACCATAGATGGCTTTGGTGGCACTAAAGAAATCACAAACTTCCTGGATGCCAGTAGGATGTTGAATCTCCTTCATGAAAACTATTATCAATTCACTCCTCATTCTTCTCTTTTCTACACTAAACCCTACTTCTTTCAGCTTTTTCTCATAAGTCATTATTCTCACACCTCTAATCATTTGTTTTGACTCTGCTGCCCTCTTTCTAATGTGTTCACATCTTTTTTGAACTGTGTGGCCCATAAATGGACACTATGCAAGGCCTCCCCAGTGGCAAATGGATTGGAAGAATCACTTTCCTTGATCTGCAAGAGACACTCCTGTTAATACAATTCAGTATGCTGTTTTCAAGTCAATTCAAAAAGTGTGGGAGCAGATCTGGCTCTTAGAGTGGAAGTGAGCTCAATGGTAACATACAGTACCTGCCAAACAACTGTACGTTTTGAGGCAATGATTTAGTTTGTACTTGATTAGCATCTCTTTCAAGCTTTTAGTGAATATATAGACAATTGTCTATGGATAGTACTGACAGCAGCTGATGCAAAAAAAGGAAAAATGAAATAATTGGACCATGAAGAGAAATAACTGAGGAATAGTAAAAGTAAAAGATTCCCAATCTTGACTGCATGATAAATTTTCATTAAGAGGTATAGGTTTCCTGCTGGTGTTGAAAAGCCTATTACCATCATAGGCCTGGAAGGTAATAGGTTAAGAAAAGCATTTTTGGTAAATTAGAACACATTTATTAATGTTTGCAAAAGAACCCAGAACAAAAGTTTTCAAATGGTTTATGCCCCTGAGCTATATTGGTGATGAGTCTGAGGATTTCTTACATTCATTCTTTTTACTTTAAAAGTAAATGATTAATACATTACATTGATGGCTCCATCTCAATAGCCACAGATGTTAAAATGTAACAGAGTCTCTAAAACTAGGTAGGACTTCACTGTTGCAATAGGAAGGGCTTCTTTCTTTCTTTTAAAATGTTATTGTCCTCACGAAAGTCCTCTAAAAGAAGAGACTTTAGTTTATTCTGTTTAGATGTAAAGGAAACTGTACGTTTATTGTACCTCTATATACATTTCATCCCACATTGCCTCCCAGCCCAATAAGTTAGGATCTCACTAAGTCACCAACACGGATAAAAGATCAGTGATAGGCAGAAAAAACAGCAGAAGTTTGGTAGAAACAGTAAAAGGGAATGAGTAGGGCACCAGCCCAGAGCATCAATTTGGGAGAGGCAGAAAAAGAGACTCAGCCATTGCTGACTCAGTATCACCTACAGTGGTAGCAACCCACCCACTGCCAATGCCACTTGAGGAGCAGAACTGCCCAGCTATGTTTCTGAGTAGCAACCCTTTTATCCAGCTTCTCCACTTATTTTCTTGCTGTATAAAGACCAATAGACCAGAAATGTTTATAAAATTAATGTGCAAAGTTAATAAGGCAGGAATCACTTACACTGACATAAACTGGAAGGGTAGCTACTACCAAAATCTATGAGCTAGAGAACTTCAATTTGAGAGAATTTCCATTATTTACACCTTTGTGTCTTAGGGCAACAAAGGATATCTTAGAATTTGCAGCAGAGACTTCACTCCTTTTAGGTACGAAACTATCTCATTGTCCACAGGCCTCAATCCTGTGGACTGAATGGATACCATCCATTGTAATTTTTTAGACAATATGTTTAAATGCAGACATTCTTAGAACAGGAAAAACATATCTAAATAACCTGAGTACATTATGGAGAATATAAATTGGCTTAATAAGACTCCAAAAAAACAAGACCATCAAAACGCTGAATTTCTAAATTCATGTGTATTGTTTTTTACCCTGTCACACAGTACAATAGTAGGACTGGGATGCCTCATATCCCTATATATCTGCTATGTAAATGATTAATAATACATATATAAACATCTCATAAAATTGCTCAAATGCTGAACTGCATTCAGAAAGGAAAATTCCCCATAGCATCTAGGGCTGTCTGATATTAGAGAATTATTTCTATAAGAAGTGGGTGCTGTGATGGGGAGGTGGAAGATATTCAGAAACTGGCAGTCACCAAGCAATGACTCTCATTTAGAAATGTACTTAGAAATGAAATATATCTTTTACCGTGTGGGAAAATTACACTCTCTCAGGTATGTGAAAAATGTCAAAATAAAATGACCCATGTAAAGAAAGCTTTGAAGTAACATTGTTCAATGCTAGCTAAATAAACATGAATGTCTCATAAATTATCAAGTGTTGAAAAGGGTCCATATTAATAACTTAATACAGATAACTTTAATAACTGTCTAAATCAGTTTAGAGTCGTCTATGGGGCTCCAGTCTTTGCTCCTACATACAACAAACGTCTTACTCTGCCAATCTCCTTTTGTATCACTGCCAAGGTCATGGCCAAGAAGCAGACTGAGTTTTTCCACTTTGTTAATCTGTGGTTTCTGGAGTTTCTTAGGAAACACAGGAAATTCTATGTGCCTAGTAAAAAGCAAGTCATTTGTATAACAGTGGGCAACAGTATCAAGTGTTCTGCACCTGTTTTACACTGCAGTACTGTAATTTCTGTAAAGTAAACAGTAGATCTCAGGGTCAGATTACAAATTATACTAGACTGTTTGCTAGATAGCTGCTTTGTTTAACCTTTACACTTTCATTTAAAAAGGAGAAAGTATCATTGTCACACCAAGAGGGCAGTTAAAGAGTTTTAATTAACTGTGGAGGTAATTAGACCTCCCAGTTTAACAATTATGAGACAATTCTATTCTCCTCTAAGTCTTTTAAAGTTGCACAGTTTTATTAGAAATAATCTTATAAACACAGCAGGAAAAATAAAATGAATTTAATATAGGAGTGTGACGGTATAATGGATTAAAACCATTATTAGCATCTCCTTTTTCTATTTTACTAATTTTAAGTTCAAAATCTATCAGCTTTTCATCTACCATTCTCTGCAAAAGTACATTAACTCTAGGATTTTATTTTTTGTTAACCCCCATCTCTCCTTAGTTTTTTCAGTTTCCTTGTTCTTTGGACTATTGTGATATTAATTTGTGGGTATACACATGGACAGAAAAGCAAAGAAAAATTAAAAAGCAATAAAAGCTTCCTTTGCCCTCCTTACAATAAAGCTCACTAGTGGCAAGTATAGATTGAGCAGTATATGCCTTTTCACATTATGACTACTCGAAATCTTTGATCCAAATAGTTCTATCCCCAAAGGGGACAAGCTCTCCTTCGAATGATGAGAGAATGGAGTATAATTTTGATTCTCAACCTCATCTCCTGAAAAGTAAATATAGTTCAAGAAGGAAGCCCAGCTATACGGCACATCTAACTCTTCCCTACAACCTACAGGCAATATCAGGAAGCTAGTTCACCTGAACACGAATTAAAATAAACCACTTAAGTCCTCAAAGGACAATATAGAATCATTTCCAAAAAAAACCATGTATTTCTTTTCAATATTTTTGAGGAGTGGGGGAGAGGGGTGAGCACCTTTTCTCTCCTTTTTGCTCAACTTAAATTTTTATTGTTTACTTTGACTGAATTAAACATAGAGCATCTGGATGTGAAGCCTAATCCCTTATCTATCATTCCACTGAAATATCTGAATCAAATCTACGTACCCTCTCTAATTCAGTTCTGTGTCTGTACTGAACAAAATGTGCCCATTCTACTGAACTGCAGGGGTGTGTGTTTGTGTGAGTACACACATATAATGATCATTTGTACTTAGCATCTTTCATTATAGGCTTTCAAAGTACTTTAAGGGATGAGCAGGTTTATTTGACATTAATTCACAAGGGAAAACTGAGGCACAGAGATGCTGACTTGCCCAAGGTCACAAAGAAAAATGGTGGAAGAACTGGGAGAAGAACATATATTCTTGACTGTCAGTTTCAAGCTTTGAATATTAAAGCATGTTCTTTTCAATATATCTATATTAAATCTATCTATTTGTCTGTCTGTCTCTCTATCTATCTATCACCTTCACTGTCAAAATGATTTACATCCTCATAACATTCCTGTAAGGCAGACAGGTATGTTTCATTCATTTAGAAAAATGGTGACTTGAATTAAACCAAACTCATTTTCACTTTGAACTAGGGAAATATGAGAATTCAAGTGACCACAAGTGACTTACAGGTTTAGATGGGAGCTGATAGGACAAAGCAAAAAACGAGGGAGTTTAAAGAGGGGAATAGTGACAGGAAGAAGCTAAAGAAAGGAAAAGGTAGAAAAGAAAGTACTAAAATGAAAAGGCAAGGTAACTAGGAAAAAAATAAGTGTGTGGCCAGGAGGAATATTTTCTCCTTTTATTGAATTACTGGGTAATACAGAAGTTACTAAGACCAGCATCATGTCAGGGTTTTGAGGTACCATCATAAACCACTTGAGACTTGCTCTCATTACATTACTACCCGAAAACCCACAGTGTAGTTATAAGCCTTGTAAATTCACAGTTGCTTATCATTTATTCTATATACAATAAATCCTTATTTGTAATATGCACCATATAATGGAGTAGTAAATATTTCCAATTAGCTTTAGTGTCATAGTCCTCAAAAACTGATGCATTTATGTTAATATAAAAGCGTACATGGAACATTTTATCATGCATTAGAGATTTTAATCAGGTAATCTGTACGGCATCTGGAAACCTAAGCAGAGGCAAAGCCTGCTATAACAAAGGCACTGTAACAGTTCACCTTCAGTGAAGAACAATAATGCATTATTAAATTCACTTTCCTGCTCAGTGGTTACACTTAGCTGACCACAGCAAATTTGCTCTCTGCCTGGTCTTCACAAGTTGGCAGAAAAATAGATTCTGTCACATTTAACGGGTTCTGAAAATGACAGGATGCCTCTCTTGGTTTAACTATAAACCATAATCTTTCAGAAGTAAATATAATTACAAATGCCTTTTGTCACGTAGTTCTTAGGAAGGATATTATATGTGGGTTATTAGAAGTAGTGAGAGAAGTAGATCTCACTTTATGGTTGAATATCATTAAAAAATGGAATTAATACAGCACATCAGCAGTACTAAAAGGATTCAGATTTCTATATTTCTTTGATCCTAAATGACATCATAATTCATATAAAATAACAAAGTATTGGATATTCACCAAAGTATCAGATTCCTTGACTAAACTAGTACAGAGAAATACTATTCCTTAATCCAACATCAAAGAAAACCTATTTTTCTTTTGTCCAAATGCTGTTTAAATCTCCTCCCATGTTTGTTAATCATGTCTCTTTGTTTTATTATGTACATCTGGCTAAAAGAGGAATTTTAGAAAACTATCACTACAACTTCAGGAATCAATGATAACAAACTAAAAACTATTTTAAAATGTAGCTCAAAAGAGTATACAAATATGTACAGAATCAGACCTGTTTCTTACCTAGTTTGCACTAATACAAGTCCATTGGTTTCAAGGAACTTACTCCTTAATTACAATGGTTTCTGTGAGGGAAGAATCTGCTTCACAGGATGAGATTCTCTCTCAGGTACAAGCTGTATATCAGCCCTATGTAGCATGTAAGTCAAAGTCCAAATTAATTCCTAATTAAGCCCAGTGATAATTTTAATGAGTTCTGTGAAGGTAACTAGATCTCTCAGTTTAACACTTATGAGAAAATTCTCTTTTTTCCTTTAAGCCCTTTAAAGTCTTATAATTTTATTAGAAATTATCTTAGCACCTAAGTGGGAATTAAGTAATGCATGGTCTTATATGGGATCCCTGTAACACAGAATTGAATTTCACCTGCAATATGCTTAAAACACTCACATACATACTCACAAGCAACATTAATCAATTTCAAGGTTTAAGGTTACCTATTTAAATACAAAATCTACATAAGCACTTAAGCATTAGGACCAACCTGTCACAGCACTGAATTTTTAGCAGTTTCTACAGCCTAGCTGGGATAGGTGCCCAAGCCTGCTATATAATATATAGGAAAAATCAAAGATCTAAGAATAGGATTGACAATGGCTAATGTGATGAGAGGACAGACAGTTAATCTACCTCGTATGAAATGCCAGAAGGGAGTGTACCTTAAATCCCATCTCTGAGACTTAAACATCTTATTCTGAGCTTCAGAGAGATACCTTCCTCTAGCCGGAATTCACAGTCCTGAATCCTCTCTTGGAATCAGAAAGCCAATATCAGAATTTTACAATATGAAAATAAGCTGATGTTTGGGGTTTTTTTCAAAATATGAAAGGAGAAGGTGATAATGATATTCCCATGTCTGTCTCACAGTGTAGGGGTTACAGCACGCACCCGGCATGTGGGATACATGGCTCCTCCCTCTACTTGAAGTGATTCACACTTCTCATGCCTTCTCCTTCTGTACCAACAAACTACAGACCTATGTGGGGAAGCAGGAGAAGTCTCTTCTGTTGGAGCTGTTCCAACTTTGTATATGATAGCCACTGGGCAAGAAAGACAGAATGAATAAATGTGATTCTACCTACTGATTTGGGCACTCAGCTAAAATAGAGGAAGCTAGCTTCTAACTTCTAACACTAGATAAAGGCATAGCCTTTCTTGCTGTCTTTTTCAATCCGAAGTGAAACATCTTCAGCAGAAGAGATCGGGAAACATCCCCATGAACCACGTTCCACACAGAGCAGAGCACAGTCTGATGGCTGGGAAACTGTCCTAGGAGGTAACATGTGGATTCAAATGACTCAGGAGGAAGAGAGAATTTAACCTAGTTCATTTATAACTTGGGTGAATGTTCTAACTAGTGACTCCTCCTCTTCTAGTTATCTCTTAGGTGGACCTAGAGCGTTAGGGATGCTCTGAGATTGAAACAGGTCCAGCAAGCCAACAGGGTAAAGAAGTGCCTATTCTGTGGATACCAAAAAGTCTTAAACATGAAATAGAGGCTAGAACCATTAAAAAAATTAATAAAAAATGCCTAACTTTTAGAAGTCTGAGTGGAATTCAAAGTCTACATTTAGGTAACTAGGAAGGATTAACCAAAAAAAAGAAAAAATTCACTGAGCCAATAGATACTTAGAATTAGCCAACAGAAAATACACACAAGTTATGCATCAACTCCCATATTCTCTTCAGAACTTAGGTTTTTAGATTCAGGACAGCAAGCAAGGTGCTCACTCTGGATTCATATTTTGGAAGCCCCTCCTGGTGGTAGTAAGAAGCAGCGTGAGTTTTTAACCTAATACATAAGACATTTACTTGAGAGGAGGAATTCACAAATTCTGGTTCTTGTTCCCAGGCTTATTTCTGGGGGGTTTTTATCCACAGAAAGTTTCATGGAAAAGCCACTTTGTGGGGGAAGCACAAAAATTGCTACTGCAGTAGCAGTAGTTTGCATCATGAGAATTGGCACAGCAGCAACCTATGCTTCCCCATGCTTCATGGCTGTCCCAGGAGCAGAGTTGCCCTTCTATGTCTCTGGTAAGAGATGCTTTGGATAGAATAGTTCTGTATGTGAACTACAAATGCAGTCACCTAAGGAACAGTTCAAACACAGAGATGCCTAGTGACTTTCCAATACCTTCATCTGCTGAACACAGGTTTCTGGATTATATTTTTTGAATTAGGAACCAAGTATGCACGTAATACCTGTTTCAGGCAACCAAGTCTTTCTGTGTCTTGCTGCTCGGCAGTGTCAGAATGAAGGTACTTCTGGGTATACCCCAAAGCATCATGATCAGGTCCCTCTGAGTTTAGGTTTCCTTCCTAGGCAGGAGCAGTAGCTCCCCAAAAGCACCTTCCCTCATTGCTCCCACCACCCAGACACCCCAGAAAGCATGACCAGCACCCACACACCCAAATCCCAAATCATGAGACTTCCTAATTTACTTCTTCTTCATTTCTTTTCTAATTCTTTTTTTCACATCATTTTATTTTATTCTTTAGTGGCTGACTTCCTTCATTTCACCACTCATCCCCCGCTCCCATTTCCTTTTCACTTTCCATTTCATTACCCACCTCCATTCCATTAACTATCTGCCTCCCAGCTTCATGTTCTGGCTCCCCCTCCCACAACCTCTCTCTCATCCCCCCCAACCTAAAGCAAGGATAGAAATCTGTCCTGGGTCCCCAGACCCGTAGTGGCAACTCACTGGTGTAGCTCCCTGCTTGCCAGTTCTCTAGTGCCAAGTCACAGCTTTGCAGGTGAGGGACAGTCAGAGAAGTTTTTTAGCCTGAAGGTGTGACTTCTTCAGGCTCAAGTTAGCGCTAACACTGGTCAACATTTGAGAAGCCCAAAGTGCAACATGTAACAAGGCCCTTAGGCTCTTACATAGGTGAGCAGCGGTTCAGCACAGGAGTTTGAGTTTCACAGCTTTGGTCTTCAACTTGTAAACTGGGCATTAGATGGACCATAGGAGTATTAGTCCTTTTGTAAATCTAGCATTAATTTTGAAAACTGCAAATTGGCAATGGCACTTAGAGAATAGCCTGTAAGATGAAAGATGAGGAAAAAATTGACTGGGCATGGCAAATCAGTGGAGAAATAAACTACGTAAGCATGAGACTTAGGAGCTGGTTATAATCCTTTTAAGCCTGTGTCCTGTTCCTTACCTATCCCCATTGCCATGAAGAGATGTTCCTCTCAATATGAAAACTCTACTACATCTGTTTGAAACTTACTCAGCTGGTTGTCACCTTCTTTAACAACACGCGCTAGTACTTAGTGTAGTACAGTTGTCTGTCTACCAGATGTCTGGTAGACAGACATCTGTCTGTCTACAGTTGTCTATCTACCAATCTAAAGTCACAGCCTACTTATAGGAATGAGTAGGTTTGGTGACCATAAAAGCACAACTCATGAAAGGAATCAGCCCATAGCCACATTCAACCTACAAAGCAATTGGATCTGACCTTAAAAGACAGGGCATTGATTTGGTGTTTGGGGATATTGGTGGCAGTCAGCACTGTGGGTGGTGGTAGTGGGGACAGAAGTGGGGACAGGAGAGAGGAAAAGCAGCAATGACTCTGGGGCAGTGGTGGGGGTTGGGAAAGAAGGGAGCAGCAGCCAGATTGGAACTGGCGGCCTGCTTTTGTATCTAGCTCTGTTAAAGCAGGCTACTGCTCCTAAAAGGTTGCCGATTCCCGGGTTATAGTATCTTACCCTAAATAATTTTTTTTTAAAGGTAACACTAAATTGAATCTATTTTTATATCCACTACTCCCACGAGCTCGCATCTGAAATACATTCAGATCTTTAAAACAGAGCTGTCCAACTTTGGAGTTTCTGTGGACTGCAGCTCCCCCCTGCCCCAGACCACACTGCATGGGTGCATGCCCTTTGGCCACACATTGCTTTTTTCTCCCTTCTCCCCCACCTCTGGACCCCATTTCTTGCACACTGCATTACACCATGTGAGCCCTCTCTGCTGTACAGCAGGAACCTTTCCGGTACCCCACGCCATGCTGAGCTGCACTATGCAGGATTTCTGGGTGCTTCTGAGCTGCCTGGCAATGGAGTCCATTGGCAAGTAGCAGAGGCCAGAGGAGGGAGAGGGAACTCAGAGACTTCAGCAGCAGCAGCACCCAGACTGGGAGACTGGGGCTGCAAGGTAACTCCTTGGGGGCTGGATGAGACGTCTAAGACAACCATGGCTCACTCTGACCCGGATCTTGCTAGCACTTACCAAACACTTCCACACTGAACTGATACAGTTTCCTTACAAATACCAGCTGGATATTTTAATTTTTCCTTAATGAACATTTTTATCTTATCCCGTCCATAAACCTATGAAGCTTTTTCTTGAAGCAATTCAGTATTCCTTATCCTCACTACTTTCTTTGGAAGACCGTTCTAAAACTCCACTCTTCTAATGATTAGAGATCTTCTAATGTCCAGTATAACTTTGGTTGTGACAAGCTTGTACCCTGTTTATCTTGTACAAATATTGTTCTTTAACTTAAATAACTCTTTTCCCTTCCTGATATTTACCCTATAAAAGCATTTATAAATGAGTAATCATATCCCTTTTCTCAGTCTTCATTATGTTAAACTCTCTTTTAATCTCATCTCATAAGATAGGTTTCCCATTCTATTTCCCATTCTTATAGCCTCTTTGTACTTGTTCAAGTTTAAATTAGTCTTTTTTAAATAAAGGTAACTAGAACAGTCTACAGCCAGAGTCAGCAGCCTATGGCACATGGGCTGGATCTAGCCTTTGGAACCTTTGGGTCTGGGCTGCAGATGTGGGGCCTTGGTGACATTTAGTGGTTGGGTACGCTTTCTGTAGGCACTCTCCCTGTGTCACCAACAAATGCCAACTGTGGGTGTTTTCCCTGTGCTGTTGGGAAGAAAAATGGCAGCAGCAGCAGGGTCCTAGTGCCTACCCTCCCACTTATGATCCAGTTTGGGTCATTCCAGGTAGCAGCACAGAAAGGTTGCCTACTCCTGGTCTGCAATATTCTAAACAGGGGCTTACCAATGTCTTTTACAGTGGTACTAATATTTCCTTATTTCTAGTAAAAATACTCTGCCTAATACACCCTAGAATTCCATTAGCCTTTTCTCATGAATGTATAGTACTGATGGTTCATGTCATTTTATGATCAGTCAATAGACCCAGGTCTCTCTCTAACTCAGTCATCCCTAGTTTATGTGCACTTACCTTACAGCAACGATTCTTGATATTAGTCCACAACTGCATGCTTTTGCACTTAATATTAACATATCTAGACCATTTTTATTGCATCATTCCACACATTTATCTAATTCTTCCTAAAAGATAATCTGACCCATCTCTGTAGTGGTAATACTTCCCGGTTTTGTTTCATATATAAATTACATAAGCCCATATCTACTTCTTGCACTAAGGTTCCAGTAAAAATGTAAGACATCCTGGATCACCAAACCAGACTCTGTGGAACACCCTCAATAGCTTTTCTCCAGTCTGAAAGCTCCCATTTCAATATAATCCATAATAGTCTCTTTTTTAGGCAATGTTTTATGCACCTTACACAGACTAGGAGAGGGAGAAGGGAAAAATAAAGTGCCATAGAGAACATCCACTCCTCCACCCTACACAGAATGAAGGGATCTGTGATGCGTGATATACCCAAGATCATTCCCACTGTATTATTTATTTATAAGAATTTCTGTAATGCCCATCACCATTGTAATTGACTATAATTAATTGCACAGAAAAACAGCACAGGAAGGGAAAGACTCCCCTAGGTCACTGAATCCAAGACCTTGCTACTATAAGCAACTGCCTCATATAATCCCTTTCATAACCTTATCAAATTCCAACTTAAAATTAGGTAGGTATTTGCCTTCAGCACTTTTATTGTAATACTGTTTCAAAACTTCACTCTTCTGACAGTTGGAAAATTTCTTCTAATTTCTAGCCTCAATTAATTCATGGCTAATTTATGCCCATTTGTTTTTTGGCCAACAATGACCTTTAGCTTGCATAGCTCCTCTTCTTCACTGGTGTTTACCTCCCAGACATATTTAGAGACAGCAATATATCGCCCCTCAGCCTTTGTTTTGCTAGGCTAAACAAGCTAAGCTTTTCTATTGTTGTCTGGCTCTCTGGACTCCAATTCTCTTGATCATTCGAGAAGTCCTACTCCATGTCTGTGCAGTCTGAGCCTCAAGTCTATCTTTCTGGAAAGTGGGTGACTAGAACTGCACGCAGGTTTCCAGATGAGGTCAGACCTTATGCACTGGCATTTTCTGTCTCTACTGAAAATATTTGTAAGGATAGAATTTATATTTTCTGAAATCCTTATTAATCCCTCAGTATATGAACTTGTACTTTGTACTGTTAAATGTTATCCTATTTATACAAATCTGTAATAGGGGTTCTATTTTCTCAGTTATTCAGATGTGCTCTGTTTAAGCCGTATTAAATATTTCTACCATTATTTTAAGGGAAACTGCCAATGCAACACCTTTTTAATAATCTGAACATCATAATTTTCCATTAATTTTACAAATGATTTAAGTTATTTGAGTTACTATAATTGCTAATAAATACATTGTTGGAGTTCACTTCCAAATCTTCTAAACTGTTGTAACTTATTACAAACATGGGCTCTATTTGAATGCACACAAACCTCTGCATCCACACAGAGCTCTATTGACTTCATTGGGCTCTGTGCAGGCATACCAGTTCACTTGTACATAATTACTTGTAGGATTTTGGTCCCACTGACATTTACGGGCTGCATCTACAGGAGCAGTGGAC